>NW_028254007.1:0-203828 GCF_964263255.1 Lissotriton vulgaris
TTTTGAATCATTTTTGGTACAGTCCGAAAAATTAATTTTCTGATGAAAAACGATGACTCCGGACCTGTCGAACGTCCCCAAAATGGTCCATATCGATGAAATTTTAACATTTAATCTTTTGACTCCTAACGACTGTTGGATGTGAATTAAGACTTTTTCAACTAAAATAAGTGTGTTTAAAGTCATTTGTGTGCCTAAAATTGGTCAAAATTGAAGCTTTTGAGTAAGCAAAACTCTTTAAAAATGGCAATTTTGGTCACTCTGAGGGGTTAAAAAGTGGTTATTCAACATGAGGCACGATCCATTTGACATTTTAAATCATTTTTGGTATAGCCCGAAAAATTAATTTTCTGATGAAAAACGATGACTCCGGACCTGTCTAACGTACCCAAAATGGTCCATATCGATGAAATTTTAACATTTAATCTTTTGACTCCAGACGACTGTTGGATGTGAATTAAGACTTTTTCAACTAAAATAAGTGTGTTTAAAGTCATTTATGTGCCTGAAATTGGTCAATATTGAAGCTTTTGAGTAAGCAAAACTCTGTAAAAATGGCAATTTTGGTCACTCTGAGGGGTTAAAAAGTGGTTATTCAACATGAGGCACGATCCATTTGACATTTTGAATCATTTTTGGTATAGTCCGAAAAATTAATTTTCTGATGAAAAACGATGACTCCGGACCTGTCGAACGTGCCCAAAATGGTCCATATCGATGAAATTTTAACATTTAATCTTTTGACTCCAGACGACTGTTGGATGTGAATTAAGACTTTTTCAACTAAAATAAGTGTGTTTAAAGTCATTTATGTGCCTGAAATTGGTCAAAATTGAAGCTTTTGAGTAAGCAAAACTCTGTAAAAATGGCAATTTTGGTCACTCCGAGGGGTTAAAAAGTGGTTATTCAACATGAGGCACGATCCATTTGATAATTTGAATCATTTTTGGTACAGTCCGAAAAATTAATTTTCTGATGAAAAACGATGACTCCGGACCTGTCGAACGTGCCCAAAATGGTCCATATCGATGAAATTTTAACATTTAATCTTTTGACTCCAGACGACTGTTGGATGTGAATTAAGACTTTTTCAACTAAAATAAGTGTGTTTAAAGTCATTTATGTGCCTGAAATTGGTCAAAATTGAAGCTTTTGAGTAAGCAAAACTCTGTAAAAATGGCAATTTTGGTCACTCTGAGGGGTTAAAAAGTGGTTATTCAACATGAGGCAGGATCCTTTTGACATTTTGAATTATTTTTGGTACAGTCCGAAAAATTCATTTTCTGATGAAAAACGAGGACTCCGGACCTGTCGAACGTGCCCAAAATGGTCCATATCGATGACATTTTAACATTTAATCTTTTGACTCCAGACGACTGTTGGATGTGAATTAAGACTTTTTCAACTAAAATAAGTGTGTTTAAAGTCATTTCTGTGCCTGAAATTGGTCAAAATTGAAGCTTTTGAGTAAGCAAAATTCTGTAAAAATGGCAATTTTGGTCACTCTGAGGGGGTTAAAAAGTGGTTATTCAACATGAGGCACGATCCATTTGACATTTTGAATCATTTTTGGTACAGTCCGAAAAATTAATTTTCTGATGAAAAACGATGACTCCGGACCTGTCGAACGTCCCCAAAATGGACCATATCGATGAAATTTTAACATTTAATCTTTTGACTCCAGACGACTGTTGGATGTGAATTAAGGACTTTTTCAGCTAAAATAAGTGTGTTTAAAGTCATTTATGTGCCTGAAATTGGTCAAAATTGAAGCTTTTGAGTAACCAAAACTCTGTAAAAATGGCAATTTTGGTCACTCTGAGGGGTTAAAGTGGTTATTCAACATGAGGCACGATCCATTTGACATTTTGAATCATTTTTGGTACAGTCCGAAAAATTCATTTTCTGATGAAAAACGATGACTCAGGACCTGTCGAACGTCCCCAAAATGGTCCATATCGATGAAATTTTAACATTTAATCTTTTGACTCCTAACGACTGTTGGATGTGAATTAAGACTTTTTCAACTAAAATAAGTGTGTTTAAAGTCATTTGTGTGCCTAAAATTGGTCAAAATTGAAGCTTTTGAGTAAGCAAACCTCTGTAAAAATGGCAATTGTGGTCACTCTGAGGGGTTAAAAAGTGGTTATTCAACATGAGGCACGATCCATTTGACATTTTGAATCATTTTTGGTATAGCCCGAAAAATTAATTTTCTGATGAAAAACGATGACCTGTCGAACGTGCCCAAAATGGTCCATATCGATGAAATTTTAACATTTAATCTTTTGACTCCAGATGACTGTTGGATGTGAATTAAGACTTTTTCAACTAAAATAAGTGTGTTTAAAGTCAATTATGTGCCTGAAATTGGTCAAAATTGAAGCTTTTGAGTAAGCAAAACTCTGTAAAAATGGCAATTTTGGTCACTCCGAAGGGTTAAAAAGTGGTTATTCAACATGAGGCACGATCCATTTGATAATTTGAATCATTTTTGGTAAAGTCCGAAAAATTCATTTTCTGATGAAAAACGATGACTCCGGACCTGTCGAACGTGCCCAAAATGGTCCATATCGATGAAATTTTAACATTTAATCTTTTGACTCCAGACGACTGTTGGATGTGAATTAAGACTTTTTCAACTAAAATAAGTGTGTTTAAAGTCATTTATGTGCCTGAAATTGGTCAAAATTGAAGCTTTTGAGTAAGCAAAACTCTGTAAAAATGGCAATTTTGGTCACTCTGAGGGGTTAAAAAGTGGTTATTCAACATGAGGCACGATCCATTTGACATTTTGAATCATTTTTGGTACAGTCTGAAAAATTAATTTTCTGATGAAAAACGATGACTCCAGACCTGTTGAACATTCCCAAAATGGTCAATATGGATGAAATTTTAACATTTAATCTTTTGACTCCAAATGACTGTTGGATGTCAATTATGACTTTTTCAACTAAAATAAGTGTGTTTAAAGTCATTTATGTGCCTGAAATTGGTCAAAATTGAAGCTTTTGAGTAAGCAAAACTCTGTAATAATGGCAAGTTTGGTCACTCTGAGGGGTTAAAAAGTGGTTATTCAACATGAGGCACGATCCATTTGACATTTTGAATCATTTTTGGTACAGTCCGAAAAATTCATTTTCTGATGAAAAACGATGACTCCGGACCTGTCGAACGTCCCCAAAATGGTCCATATCGATGAAATTTTAACATTTAATCTTTTGCCCCAAACGACTGTTGGATGTGAATTAAGACTTTTTCAACTAAAATAAGTGTGTTTAAAGTCATTTATGTGCCTGAAATTGGTCAAAATTGAAGCTTTTGAGTAAGCAAAATTCTGTAAAAATGGCAATTTTGGTCACTCTGAGGGGTTAAAAAGTGGTTATTCAACATGAGGCACGATCCATTTGACATTTTGAATCATTTTTGGTACAGTCCAAAAAAATTAATTTTCTGATGAAAAACGATGACTCCGGACCTGTCGAACGTCCCCAAAATGGTCCATATCGATGAAATTTTAACATTTAATCTTTTGACTCCAGACGACTGTTGGATGTGAATTAAGACTTTTTCAACTAAAATAAGTGTTTTTAAAGTCATTTATGTGCCTGAAATGGGCAAAATTAAAGCTTTTGAGGAAGCAAAACTCTGTAAAAATGGTAATTTTGGTCACTCTGAGGGGTTAAAAAGTGGTTATTCAACATGAGGCACGATCCATTTGACATTTTGAATCATTTTTGGTACAGTCCGAAAAATTCATTTTCTGATGAAAAACGAGGACTCCGGACCTGTCGAACGTGCCCAAAATGGTCCATATCGATGAAATTTTAACATTTAATCTTTTGACTCCAGATGACTGTTGGATGTGAAGTAAGACTTTTTCAACTAAAATAAGTGTGTTTAAAGTCATTTATGTGCCTGAAACTGGTCAAAATTGACGCTTTTGAGTAAGCAAAACTCTGTAAAAATGGCAATTTTGGTCACTCTGAGGGGTTAAAAAGTGGTTATTCAACATGAGGCACGATCCATTTGATAATTTGAATCATTTTTGGTTCCTTCCGAAAAATTCATTTTCTGATGAAAAACGATGACTCCGGACCTGTCGAACGTTCCCAAAATGGTCAATATGGATGAAATGTTAACATTTAATCTTTTGACTCCAAATGACTGTTGGATGTGAATTATGACTTTTTCAACTAAAATAAATATGTTTAAAGTCATTTATGTGCCTGAAATTGGTCAAAATTGAAGCTTTTGAGTAAGCAAACCTCTGTAAAAATGGCAATTTTGGTCACTCTGAGGGGTTAAAAAGTGGTTATTCAACATGAGGCACGATCCATTTGACATTTTGAATCATTTTTGGTATAGTCCGAAAAATTAATTTTCTGATGAAAAAAGATGACTCCGGACCTGTCGAACGTGCCCAAAATGGTCCATATCGATGAAATTTTAACATTTAATCTTTTGACTCCAGACGACTGTTGGATGTGAATTAAGACTTTTTCAACTAAAATAAGTGTGTTTAAAGTCATTTCTGTGCCTGAAATTGGTCAAAATTGAAGCTTTTGAGTAAGCAAAATTCTGTAAAAATGGCAATTTTGGTCACTCTGAGGGGTTAAAAAGTGGTTATTCAACATGAGGCACGTTCCATTTGACATTTTGAATCATTTTTGGTACAGTCCGAAAAATTAATTTTCTGATGAAAAACGATGACTCCGGACCTGTCGAACGTCCCCAAAATGGTCCATATCGATGAAATTTTAACATTTAATCTTTTGACTCCTAACGACTGTTGGATGTGAATTAAGACTTTTTCAACTAAAATAAGTGTGTTTAAAGTCATTTGTGTGCCTAAAATTGGTCAAAATTGAAGCTTTTGAGTAAGCAAAACTCTTTAAAAATGGCAATTTTGGTCACTCTGAGGGGTTAAAAAGTGGTTATTCAACATGAGGCACGATCCATTTGACATTTTAAATCATTTTTGGTATAGCCCGAAAAATGAATTTTCTGATGAAAAACGATGACTCCGGACCTGTCTAACGTACCCAAAATGGTCCATATCGATGAAATTTTAACATTTAATCTTTTGACTCCAGACGACTGTTGGATGTGAATTAAGACTTTTTCAACTAAAATAAGTGTGTTTAAAGTCATTTATGTGCCTGAAATTGGTCAATATTGAAGCTTTTGAGTAAGCAAAACTCTGTAAAAATGGCAATTTTGGTCACTCTGAGGGGTTAAAAAGTGGTTATTCAACATGAGGCACGATCCATTTGACATTTTGAATCATTTTTGGTATAGTCCGAAAAATTAATTTTCTGATGAAAAACGATGACTCCGGACCTGTCGAACGTGCCCAAAATGGTCCATATCGATGAAATTTTAACATTTAATCTTTTGACTCCAGACGACTGTTGGATGTGAATTAAGACTTTTTCAACTAAAATAAGTGTGTTTAAAGTCATTTATGTGCCTGAAATTGGTCAAAATTGAAGCTTTTGAGTAAGCAAAACTCTGTAAAAATGGCAATTTTGGTCACTCCGAGGGGTTAAAAAGTGGTTATTCAACATGAGGCACGATCCATTTGATAATTTGAATCATTTTTGGTACAGTCCGAAAAATTAATTTTCTGATGAAAAACGATGACTCCGGACCTGTCGAACGTGCCCAAAATGGTCCATATCGATGAAATTTTAACATTTAATCTTTTGACTCCAGACGACTGTTGGATGTGAATTAAGACTTTTTCAACTAAAATAAGTGTGTTTAAAGTCATTTATGTGCCTGAAATTGGTCAAAATTGAAGCTTTTGAGTAAGCAAAACTCTGTAAAAATGGCAATTTTGGTCACTCTGAGGGGTTAAAAAGTGGTTATTCAACATGAGGCAGGATCCTTTTGACATTTTGAATTATTTTTGGTACAGTCCGAAAAATTCATTTTCTGATGAAAAACGAGGACTCCGGACCTGTCGAACGTGCCCAAAATGGTCCATATCGATGACATTTTAACATTTAATCTTTTGACTCCAGACGACTGTTGGATGTGAATTAAGACTTTTTCAACTAAAATAAGTGTGTTTAAAGTCATTTCTGTGCCTGAAATTGGTCAAAATTGAAGCTTTTGAGTAAGCAAAATTCTGTAAAAATGGCAATTTTGGTCACTCTGAGGGGGGTTAAAAAGTGGTTATTCAACATGAGGCACGATCCATTTGACATTTTGAATCATTTTTGGTACAGTCCGAAAAATTAATTTTCTGATGAAAAACGATGACTCCGGACCTGTCGAACGTCCCCAAAATGGACCATATCGATGAAATTTTAACATTTAATCTTTTGACTCCAGACGACTGTTGGATGTGAATTAAGACTTTTTCAGCTAAAATAAGTGTGTTTAAAGTCATTTATGTGCCTGAAATTGGTCAAAATTGAAGCTTTTGAGTAACCAAAACTCTGTAAAAATGGCAATTTTGGTCACTCTGAGGGGTTAAAAGTGGTTATTCAACATGAGGCACGATCCATTTGACATTTTGAATCATTTTTGGTACAGTCCGAAAAATTCATTTTCTGATGAAAAACGATGACTCAGGACCTGTCGAACGTCCCCAAAATGGTCCATATCGATGAAATTTTAACATTTAATCTTTTGACTCCTAACGACTGTTGGATGTGAATTAAGACTTTTTCAACTAAAATAAGTGTGTTTAAAGTCATTTGTGTGCCTAAAATTGGTCAAAATTGAAGCTTTTGAGTAAGCAAACCTCTGTAAAAATGGCAATTGTGGTCACTCTGAGGGGTTAAAAAGTGGTTATTCAACATGAGGCACGATCCATTTGACATTTTGAATCATTTTTGGTATAGCCCGAAAAATTAATTTTCTGATGAAAAACGATGACCTGTCGAACGTGCCCAAAATGGTCCATATCGATGAAATTTTAACATTTAATCTTTTGACTCCAGATGACTGTTGGATGTGAATTAAGACTTTTTCAACTAAAATAAGTGTGTTTAAAGTCAATTATGTGCCTGAAATTGGTCAAAATTGAAGCTTTTGAGTAAGCAAAACTCTGTAAAAATGGCAATTTTGGTCACTCCGAAGGGTTAAAAAGTGGTTATTCAACATGAGGCACGATCCATTTGATAATTTGAATCATTTTTGGTAAAGTCCGAAAAATTCATTTTCTGATGAAAAACGATGACTCCGGACCTGTCGAACGTGCCCAAAATGGTCCATATCGATGAAATTTTAACATTTAATCTTTTGACTCCAGACGACTGTTGGATGTGAATTAAGACTTTTTCAACTAAAATAAGTGTGTTTAAAGTCATTTATGTGCCTGAAATTGGTCAAAATTGAAGCTTTTGAGTAAGCAAAACTCTGTAAAAATGGCAATTTTGGTCACTCTGAGGGGTTAAAAAGTGGTTATTCAACATGAGGCACGATCCATTTGACATTTTGAATCATTTTTGGTACAGTCTGAAAAATTAATTTTCTGATGAAAAACGATGACTCCAGACCTGTTGAACATTCCCAAAATGGTCAATATGGATGAAATTTTAACATTTAATCTTTTGACTCCAAATGACTGTTGGATGTCAATTATGACTTTTTCAACTAAAATAAGTGTGTTTAAAGTCATTTATGTGCCTGAAATTGGTCAAAATTGAAGCTTTTGAGTAAGCAAAACTCTGTAATAATGGCAAGTTTGGTCACTCTGAGGGGTTAAAAAGTGGTTATTCAACATGAGGCACGATCCATTTGACATTTTGAATCATTTTTGGTACAGTCCGAAAAATTCATTTTCTGATGAAAAACGATGACTCCGGACCTGTCGAACGTCCCCAAAATGGTCCATATCGATGAAATTTTAACATTTAATCTTTTGCCCCAAACGACTGTTGGATGTGAATTAAGACTTTTTCAACTAAAATAAGTGTGTTTAAAGTCATTTATGTGCCTGAAATTGGTCAAAATTGAAGCTTTTGAGTAAGCAAAATTCTGTAAAAATGGCAATTTTGGTCACTCTGAGGGGTTAAAAAGTGGTTATTCAACATGAGGCACGATCCATTTGACATTTTGAATCATTTTTGGTACAGTCCAAAAAAATTAATTTTCTGATGAAAAACGATGACTCCGGACCTGTCGAACGTCCCCAAAATGGTCCATATCGATGAAATTTTAACATTTAATCTTTTGACTCCAGACGACTGTTGGATGTGAATTAAGACTTTTTCAACTAAAATAAGTGTTTTTAAAGTCATTTATGTGCCTGAAATGGGCAAAATTAAAGCTTTTGAGGAAGCAAAACTCTGTAAAAATGGTAATTTTGGTCACTCTGAGGGGTTAAAAAGTGGTTATTCAACATGAGGCACGATCCATTTGACATTTTGAATCATTTTTGGTACAGTCCGAAAAATTCATTTTCTGATGAAAAACGAGGACTCCGGACCTGTCGAACGTGCCCAAAATGGTCCATATCGATGAAATTTTAACATTTAATCTTTTGACTCCAGATGACTGTTGGATGTGAAGTAAGACTTTTTCAACTAAAATAAGTGTGTTTAAAGTCATTTATGTGCCTGAAACTGGTCAAAATTGACGCTTTTGAGTAAGCAAAACTCTGTAAAAATGGCAATTTTGGTCACTCTGAGGGGTTAAAAAGTGGTTATTCAACATGAGGCACGATCCATTTGATAATTTGAATCATTTTTGGTTCCTTCCGAAAAATTCATTTTCTGATGAAAAACGATGACTCCGGACCTGTCGAACGTTCCCAAAATGGTCAATATGGATGAAATGTTAACATTTAATCTTTTGACTCCAAATGACTGTTGGATGTGAATTATGACTTTTTCAACTAAAATAAATATGTTTAAAGTCATTTATGTGCCTGAAATTGGTCAAAATTGAAGCTTTTGAGTAAGCAAACCTCTGTAAAAATGGCAATTTTGGTCACTCTGAGGGGTTAAAAAGTGGTTATTCAACATGAGGCACGATCCATTTGACATTTTGAATCATTTTTGGTATAGTCCGAAAAATTAATTTTCTGATGAAAAAAGATGACTCCGGACCTGTCGAACGTGCCCAAAATGGTCCATATCGATGAAATTTTAACATTTAATCTTTTGACTCCAGACGACTGTTGGATGTGAATTAAGACTTTTTCAACTAAAATAAGTGTGTTTAAAGTCATTTCTGTGCCTGAAATTGGTCAAAATTGAAGCTTTTGAGTAAGCAAAATTCTGTAAAAATGGCAATTTTGGTCACTCTGAGGGGTTAAAAAGTGGTTATTCAACATGAGGCACGTTCCATTTGACATTTTGAATCATTTTTGGTACAGTCCGAAAAATTAATTTTCTGATGAAAAACGATGACTCCGGACCTGTCGAACGTCCCCAAAATGGTCCATATCGATGAAATTTTAACATTTAATCTTTTGACTCCTAACGACTGTTGGATGTGAATTAAGACTTTTTCAACTAAAATAAGTGTGTTTAAAGTCATTTGTGTGCCTAAAATTGGTCAAAATTGAAGCTTTTGAGTAAGCAAAACTCTTTAAAAATGGCAATTTTGGTCACTCTGAGGGGTTAAAAAGTGGTTATTCAACATGAGGCACGATCCATTTGACATTTTAAATCATTTTTGGTATAGCCCGAAAAATTAATTTTCTGATGAAAAACGATGACTCCGGACCTGTCTAACGTACCCAAAATGGTCCATATCGATGAAATTTTAACATTTAATCTTTTGACTCCAGACGACTGTTGGATGTGAATTAAGACTTTTTCAACTAAAATAAGTGTGTTTAAAGTCATTTATGTGCCTGAAATTGGTCAATATTGAAGCTTTTGAGTAAGCAAAACTCTGTAAAAATGGCAATTTTGGTCACTCTGAGGGGTTAAAAAGTGGTTATTCAACATGAGGCACGATCCATTTGACATTTTGAATCATTTTTGGTATAGTCCGAAAAATTAATTTTCTGATGAAAAACGATGACTCCGGACCTGTCGAACGTGCCCAAAATGGTCCATATCGATGAAATTTTAACATTTAATCTTTTGACTCCAGACGACTGTTGGATGTGAATTAAGACTTTTTCAACTAAAATAAGTGTGTTTAAAGTCATTTATGTGCCTGAAATTGGTCAAAATTGAAGCTTTTGAGTAAGCAAAACTCTGTAAAAATGGCAATTTTGGTCACTCCGAGGGGTTAAAAAGTGGTTATTCAACATGAGGCACGATCCATTTGATAATTTGAATCATTTTTGGTACAGTCCGAAAAATTAATTTTCTGATGAAAAACGATGACTCCGGACCTGTCGAACGTGCCCAAAATGGTCCATATCGATGAAATTTTAACATTTAATCTTTTGACTCCAGACGACTGTTGGATGTGAATTAAGACTTTTTCAACTAAAATAAGTGTGTTTAAAGTCATTTATGTGCCTGAAATTGGTCAAAATTGAAGCTTTTGAGTAAGCAAAACTCTGTAAAAATGGCAATTTTGGTCACTCTGAGGGGTTAAAAAGTGGTTATTCAACATGAGGCAGGATCCTTTTGACATTTTGAATTATTTTTGGTACAGTCCGAAAAATTCATTTTCTGATGAAAAACGAGGACTCCGGACCTGTCGAACGTGCCCAAAATGGTCCATATCGATGACATTTTAACATTTAATCTTTTGACTCCAGACGACTGTTGGATGTGAATTAAGACTTTTTCAACTAAAATAAGTGTGTTTAAAGTCATTTCTGTGCCTGAAATTGGTCAAAATTGAAGCTTTTGAGTAAGCAAAATTCTGTAAAAATGGCAATTTTGGTCACTCTGAGGGGGGTTAAAAAGTGGTTATTCAACATGAGGCACGATCCATTTGACATTTTGAATCATTTTTGGTACAGTCCGAAAAATTAATTTTCTGATGAAAAACGATGACTCCGGACCTGTCGAACGTCCCCAAAATGGACCATATCGATGAAATTTTAACATTTAATCTTTTGACTCCAGACGACTGTTGGATGTGAATTAAGACTTTTTCAGCTAAAATAAGTGTGTTTAAAGTCATTTATGTGCCTGAAATTGGTCAAAATTGAAGCTTTTGAGTAACCAAAACTCTGTAAAAATGGCAATTTTGGTCACTCTGAGGGGTTAAAAGTGGTTATTCAACATGAGGCACGATCCATTTGACATTTTGAATCATTTTTGGTACAGTCCGAAAAATTCATTTTCTGATGAAAAACGATGACTCAGGACCTGTCGAACGTCCCCAAAATGGTCCATATCGATGAAATTTTAACATTTAATCTTTTGACTCCTAACGACTGTTGGATGTGAATTAAGACTTTTTCAACTAAAATAAGTGTGTTTAAAGTCATTTGTGTGCCTAAAATTGGTCAAAATTGAAGCTTTTGAGTAAGCAAACCTCTGTAAAAATGGCAATTGTGGTCACTCTGAGGGGTTAAAAAGTGGTTATTCAACATGAGGCACGATCCATTTGACATTTTGAATCATTTTTGGTATAGCCCGAAAAATTAATTTTCTGATGAAAAACGATGACCTGTCGAACGTGCCCAAAATGGTCCATATCGATGAAATTTTAACATTTAATCTTTTGACTCCAGATGACTGTTGGATGTGAATTAAGACTTTTTCAACTAAAATAAGTGTGTTTAAAGTCAATTATGTGCCTGAAATTGGTCAAAATTGAAGCTTTTGAGTAAGCAAAACTCTGTAAAAATGGCAATTTTGGTCACTCCGAAGGGTTAAAAAGTGGTTATTCAACATGAGGCACGATCCATTTGATAATTTGAATCATTTTTGGTAAAGTCCGAAAAATTCATTTTCTGATGAAAAACGATGACTCCGGACCTGTCGAACGTGCCCAAAATGGTCCATATCGATGAAATTTTAACATTTAATCTTTTGACTCCAGACGACTGTTGGATGTGAATTAAGACTTTTTCAACTAAAATAAGTGTGTTTAAAGTCATTTATGTGCCTGAAATTGGTCAAAATTGAAGCTTTTGAGTAAGCAAAACTCTGTAAAAATGGCAATTTTGGTCACTCTGAGGGGTTAAAAAGTGGTTATTCAACATGAGGCACGATCCATTTGACATTTTGAATCATTTTTGGTACAGTCTGAAAAATTAATTTTCTGATGAAAAACGATGACTCCAGACCTGTTGAACATTCCCAAAATGGTCAATATGGATGAAATTTTAACATTTAATCTTTTGACTCCAAATGACTGTTGGATGTCAATTATGACTTTTTCAACTAAAATAAGTGTGTTTAAAGTCATTTATGTGCCTGAAATTGGTCAAAATTGAAGCTTTTGAGTAAGCAAAACTCTGTAATAATGGCAAGTTTGGTCACTCTGAGGGGTTAAAAAGTGGTTATTCAACATGAGGCACGATCCATTTGACATTTTGAATCATTTTTGGTACAGTCCGAAAAATTCATTTTCTGATGAAAAACGATGACTCCGGACCTGTCGAACGTCCCCAAAATGGTCCATATCGATGAAATTTTAACATTTAATCTTTTGCCCCAAACGACTGTTGGATGTGAATTAAGACTTTTTCAACTAAAATAAGTGTGTTTAAAGTCATTTATGTGCCTGAAATTGGTCAAAATTGAAGCTTTTGAGTAAGCAAAATTCTGTAAAAATGGCAATTTTGGTCACTCTGAGGGGTTAAAAAGTGGTTATTCAACATGAGGCACGATCCATTTGACATTTTGAATCATTTTTGGTACAGTCCAAAAAAATTAATTTTCTGATGAAAAACGATGACTCCGGACCTGTCGAACGTCCCCAAAATGGTCCATATCGATGAAATTTTAACATTTAATCTTTTGACTCCAGACGACTGTTGGATGTGAATTAAGACTTTTTCAACTAAAATAAGTGTTTTTAAAGTCATTTATGTGCCTGAAATGGGCAAAATTAAAGCTTTTGAGGAAGCAAAACTCTGTAAAAATGGTAATTTTGGTCACTCTGAGGGGTTAAAAAGTGGTTATTCAACATGAGGCACGATCCATTTGACATTTTGAATCATTTTTGGTACAGTCCGAAAAATTCATTTTCTGATGAAAAACGAGGACTCCGGACCTGTCGAACGTGCCCAAAATGGTCCATATCGATGAAATTTTAACATTTAATCTTTTGACTCCAGATGACTGTTGGATGTGAAGTAAGACTTTTTCAACTAAAATAAGTGTGTTTAAAGTCATTTATGTGCCTGAAACTGGTCAAAATTGACGCTTTTGAGTAAGCAAAACTCTGTAAAAATGGCAATTTTGGTCACTCTGAGGGGTTAAAAAGTGGTTATTCAACATGAGGCACGATCCATTTGATAATTTGAATCATTTTTGGTTCCTTCCGAAAAATTCATTTTCTGATGAAAAACGATGACTCCGGACCTGTCGAACGTTCCCAAAATGGTCAATATGGATGAAATGTTAACATTTAATCTTTTGACTCCAAATGACTGTTGGATGTGAATTATGACTTTTTCAACTAAAATAAATATGTTTAAAGTCATTTATGTGCCTGAAATTGGTCAAAATTGAAGCTTTTGAGTAAGCAAACCTCTGTAAAAATGGCAATTTTGGTCACTCTGAGGGGTTAAAAAGTGGTTATTCAACATGAGGCACGATCCATTTGACATTTTGAATCATTTTTGGTATAGTCCGAAAAATTAATTTTCTGATGAAAAAAGATGACTCCGGACCTGTCGAACGTGCCCAAAATGGTCCATATCGATGAAATTTTAACATTTAATCTTTTGACTCCAGACGACTGTTGGATGTGAATTAAGACTTTTTCAACTAAAATAAGTGTGTTTAAAGTCATTTCTGTGCCTGAAATTGGTCAAAATTGAAGCTTTTGAGTAAGCAAAATTCTGTAAAAATGGCAATTTTGGTCACTCTGAGGGGTTAAAAAGTGGTTATTCAACATGAGGCACGTTCCATTTGACATTTTGAATCATTTTTGGTACAGTCCGAAAAATTAATTTTCTGATGAAAAACGATGACTCCGGACCTGTCGAACGTCCCCAAAATGGTCCATATCGATGAAATTTTAACATTTAATCTTTTGACTCCTAACGACTGTTGGATGTGAATTAAGACTTTTTCAACTAAAATAAGTGTGTTTAAAGTCATTTGTGTGCCTAAAATTGGTCAAAATTGAAGCTTTTGAGTAAGCAAAACTCTTTAAAAATGGCAATTTTGGTCACTCTGAGGGGTTAAAAAGTGGTTATTCAACATGAGGCACGATCCATTTGACATTTTAAATCATTTTTGGTATAGCCCGAAAAATTAATTTTCTGATGAAAAACGATGACTCCGGACCTGTCTAACGTACCCAAAATGGTCCATATCGATGAAATTTTAACATTTAATCTTTTGACTCCAGACGACTGTTGGATGTGAATTAAGACTTTTTCAACTAAAATAAGTGTGTTTAAAGTCATTTATGTGCCTGAAATTGGTCAATATTGAAGCTTTTGAGTAAGCAAAACTCTGTAAAAATGGCAATTTTGGTCACTCTGAGGGGTTAAAAAGTGGTTATTCAACATGAGGCACGATCCATTTGACATTTTGAATCATTTTTGGTATAGTCCGAAAAATTAATTTTCTGATGAAAAACGATGACTCCGGACCTGTCGAACGTGCCCAAAATGGTCCATATCGATGAAATTTTAACATTTAATCTTTTGACTCCAGACGACTGTTGGATGTGAATTAAGACTTTTTCAACTAAAATAAGTGTGTTTAAAGTCATTTATGTGCCTGAAATTGGTCAAAATTGAAGCTTTTGAGTAAGCAAAACTCTGTAAAAATGGCAATTTTGGTCACTCCGAGGGGTTAAAAAGTGGTTATTCAACATGAGGCACGATCCATTTGATAATTTGAATCATTTTTGGTACAGTCCGAAAAATTAATTTTCTGATGAAAAACGATGACTCCGGACCTGTCGAACGTGCCCAAAATGGTCCATATCGATGAAATTTTAACATTTAATCTTTTGACTCCAGACGACTGTTGGATGTGAATTAAGACTTTTTCAACTAAAATAAGTGTGTTTAAAGTCATTTATGTGCCTGAAATTGGTCAAAATTGAAGCTTTTGAGTAAGCAAAACTCTGTAAAAATGGCAATTTTGGTCACTCTGAGGGGTTAAAAAGTGGTTATTCAACATGAGGCAGGATCCTTTTGACATTTTGAATTATTTTTGGTACAGTCCGAAAAATTCATTTTCTGATGAAAAACGAGGACTCCGGACCTGTCGAACGTGCCCAAAATGGTCCATATCGATGACATTTTAACATTTAATCTTTTGACTCCAGACGACTGTTGGATGTGAATTAAGACTTTTTCAACTAAAATAAGTGTGTTTAAAGTCATTTCTGTGCCTGAAATTGGTCAAAATTGAAGCTTTTGAGTAAGCAAAATTCTGTAAAAATGGCAATTTTGGTCACTCTGAGGGGGGTTAAAAAGTGGTTATTCAACATGAGGCACGATCCATTTGACATTTTGAATCATTTTTGGTACAGTCCGAAAAATTAATTTTCTGATGAAAAACGATGACTCCGGACCTGTCGAACGTCCCCAAAATGGACCATATCGATGAAATTTTAACATTTAATCTTTTGACTCCAGACGACTGTTGGATGTGAATTAAGACTTTTTCAGCTAAAATAAGTGTGTTTAAAGTCATTTATGTGCCTGAAATTGGTCAAAATTGAAGCTTTTGAGTAACCAAAACTCTGTAAAAATGGCAATTTTGGTCACTCTGAGGGGTTAAAAGTGGTTATTCAACATGAGGCACGATCCATTTGACATTTTGAATCATTTTTGGTACAGTCCGAAAAATTCATTTTCTGATGAAAAACGATGACTCAGGACCTGTCGAACGTCCCCAAAATGGTCCATATCGATGAAATTTTAACATTTAATCTTTTGACTCCTAACGACTGTTGGATGTGAATTAAGACTTTTTCAACTAAAATAAGTGTGTTTAAAGTCATTTGTGTGCCTAAAATTGGTCAAAATTGAAGCTTTTGAGTAAGCAAACCTCTGTAAAAATGGCAATTGTGGTCACTCTGAGGGGTTAAAAAGTGGTTATTCAACATGAGGCACGATCCATTTGACATTTTGAATCATTTTTGGTATAGCCCGAAAAATTAATTTTCTGATGAAAAACGATGACCTGTCGAACGTGCCCAAAATGGTCCATATCGATGAAATTTTAACATTTAATCTTTTGACTCCAGATGACTGTTGGATGTGAATTAAGACTTTTTCAACTAAAATAAGTGTGTTTAAAGTCAATTATGTGCCTGAAATTGGTCAAAATTGAAGCTTTTGAGTAAGCAAAACTCTGTAAAAATGGCAATTTTGGTCACTCCGAAGGGTTAAAAAGTGGTTATTCAACATGAGGCACGATCCATTTGATAATTTGAATCATTTTTGGTAAAGTCCGAAAAATTCATTTTCTGATGAAAAACGATGACTCCGGACCTGTCGAACGTGCCCAAAATGGTCCATATCGATGAAATTTTAACATTTAATCTTTTGACTCCAGATGACTGTTGGATGTGAATTAAGACTTTTTCAACTAAAATAAGTGTGTTTAAAGTCATTTATGTGCCTGAAATTGGTCAAAATTGAAGCTTTTGAGTAAGCAAAATTCTGTAAAAATGGCAATTTTGGTCACTCTGAGGGGTTAAAAAGTGGTTATTCAACATGAGGCACGATCCATTTGACATTTTGAATCATTTTTGGTACAGTCCGAAAAATTAATTTTCTGATGAAAAACGATGACTCCGGACCTGTCGAACGTCCCCAAAATGGTCCATATCGATGAAATGTTAACATTTAATCTTTTGACTCCAGACGACTGTTGGATTTGAATTAAGACTTTTTCAACTAAAATAAGTGTGTTTAAAGTCATTCATGTGCCTAAAATTGGTCAAAATTGAAGCTTTTGAGTAAGCAAAACTCTGTAAAAATGGCAATTTTGGTCACTCTGAGGGGTTAAAAAGTGGTTATTCAACATGAGGCACGATCCATTTGATAATTTGAATCATTTTTGGTTCCTTCCGAAAAATTCATTTTCTGATGAAAAACGATGACTCCGGACCTGTCGAACGTTCCCAAAATGGTCAATATGGATGAAATTTTAACATTTAATCTTTTGACTCCAAATGACTGTTGGATGTGAATTATGACTTTTTCAACTAAAATAAGTATGTTTAAAGTCATTTATGTGCCTGAAATTGGTTAAAATTGAAGCTTTTGAGTAACCAAAACTCTGTAAAAATGGCAATTTTGGTCACTCTGAGGGGTTAAAAGTGGTTATTCAACATGAGGCACGATCCATTTGACATTTTGAATCATTTTTGGTACAGTCCGAAAAATTCATTTTCTGATGAAAAACGATGACTCAGGACCTGTCGAACGTCCCCAAAATGGTCCATATCGATGAAATTTTAACATTTAATCTTTTGACTCCTAACGACTGTTGGATGTGAATTAAGACTTTTTCAACTAAAATAAGTGTGTTTAAAGTCATTTGTGTGCCTAAAATTGGTCAAAATTGAAGCTTTTGAGTAAGCAAAACTCTGTAAAAATGGCAATTTTGGTCACTCTGAGGGGTTAAAAAGTGGTTATTCAACATGAGGCACGATCCATTTGACATTTTAAATCATTTTTGGTATAGCCCGAAAAATTAATTTTCTGATGAAAAACGATGACTCCGGACCTGTCGAACGTACCCAAAATGGTCCATATTGATGAAATTTTAACATTTAATCTTTTGACTCCAGACGACTGTTGGATGTGAATTAAGACTTTTTCAACTAAAATAAGTGTGTTTAAAGTCATTTATGTGCCTGAAATTGGTCAATATTGAAGCTTTTGAGTAAGCAAAACTCTGTAAAAATGGCAATTTTGGTCACTCCGAGGGGTTAAAAAGTGGTTATTCAACATGAGGCACAATCCATTTGACATTTTGAATCATTTTTGGTATAGTCCGAAAAATTAATTTTCTGATGAAAAACGATGACTCCGGACCTGTCGAACGTGCCCAAAATGGTCCATATCGATGAAATTTTAACATTTAATCTTTTGACTCCAGACGACTGTTGGATGTGAATTAAGACTTTTTCAACTAAAATAAGTGTGTTTAAAGTCATTTATGTGCCTGAAATTGGTCAAAATTGAAGCTTTTGAGTAAGCAAAACTCTGTAAAAATGGCAATTTTGGTCACTCCGAGGGGTTAAAAAGTGGTTATTCAACATGAGGCACGATCCATTTGATAATTTGAATCATTTTTGGTACAGTCCGAAAAATTCATTTTCTGATGAAAAACGATGACTCCGGACCTGTCGAACGTGCCCAAAATGGTCCATATCGATGAAATTTTAACATTTAATCTTTTGACTCCAGACGACTGTTGGATGTGAATTAAGACTTTTTCAACTAAAATAAGTATGTTTAAAGTCATTTATGTGCCTGAAATTGGTTAAAATTGAAGCTTTTGAGTAACCAAAACTCTGTAAAAATGGCAATTTTGGTCACTCTGAGGGGTTAAAAGTGGTTATTCAACATGAGGCACGATCCATTTGACATTTTGAATCATTTTTGGTACAGTCCGAAAAATTCATTTTCTGATGAAAAACGATGACTCAGGACCTGTCGAACGTCCCCAAAATGGTCCATATCGATGAAATTTTAACATTTAATCTTTTGACTCCTAACGACTGTTGGATGTGAATTAAGACTTTTTCAACTAAAATAAGTGTGTTTAAAGTCATTTGTGTGCCTAAAATTGGTCAAAATTGAAGCTTTTGAGTAAGCAAAACTCTGTAAAAATGGCAATTTTGGTCACTCTGAGGGGTTAAAAAGTGGTTATTCAACATGAGGCACGATCCATTTGACATTTTAAATCATTTTTGGTATAGCCCGAAAAATTAATTTTCTGATGAAAAACGATGACTCCGGACCTGTCGAACGTACCCAAAATGGTCCATATTGATGAAATTTTAACATTTAATCTTTTGACTCCAGACGACTGTTGGATGTGAATTAAGACTTTTTCAACTAAAATAAGTGTGTTTAAAGTCATTTATGTGCCTGAAATTGGTCAATATTGAAGCTTTTGAGTAAGCAAAACTCTGTAAAAATGGCAATTTTGGTCACTCCGAGGGGTTAAAAAGTGGTTATTCAACATGAGGCACAATCCATTTGACATTTTGAATCATTTTTGGTATAGTCCGAAAAATTAATTTTCTGATGAAAAACGATGACTCCGGACCTGTCGAACGTGCCCAAAATGGTCCATATCGATGAAATTTTAACATTTAATCTTTTGACTCCAGACGACTGTTGGATGTGAATTAAGACTTTTTCAACTAAAATAAGTGTGTTTAAAGTCATTTATGTGCCTGAAATTGGTCAAAATTGAAGCTTTTGAGTAAGCAAAACTCTGTAAAAATGGCAATTTTGGTCACTCCGAGGGGTTAAAAAGTGGTTATTCAACATGAGGCACGATCCATTTGATAATTTGAATCATTTTTGGTACAGTCCGAAAAATTCATTTTCTGATGAAAAACGATGACTCCGGACCTGTCGAACGTGCCCAAAATGGTCCATATCGATGAAATTTTAACATTTAATCTTTTGACTCCAGACGACTGTTGGATGTGAATTAAGACTTTTTCAACTAAAATAAGTGTGTTTAAAGTCATTTATGTGCCTGAAATTGGTCAAAATTGAAGCTTTTGAGTAAGCAAAACTCTGTAAAAATGGCAATTTTGGTCACTCTGAGGGGTTAAAAAGTGGTTATTCAACATGAGGCACGATCCATTTGACATTTTGAATTATTTTTGGTACAGTCCGAAAAATTCATTTTCTGATGAAAAACGAGGACTCCGACCTGTCGAACGTGCCCAAAATGGTCCATATCGATGAAATTTTAACATTTAATCTTTTGACTCCAGACGACTGTTGGATGTGAATTAAGACTTTTTCAACTAAAATAAGTGTGTTTAAAGTCATTTATGTGCCTGAAATTGGTCAAAATTGAAGCTTTTGAGTAAGCAAAACTCTGTAAAAATGGCAATTTTGGTCACTCTGAGGGGTTAAAAAGTAGTTATTCAACATGAGGCACGATCCATTTGACTTTTTGAATCATTTTTGGTACAGTCTGAAAAATTAATTTTCTGATGAAAAACGATGACTCCGGACCTGTTGAACATTCCCAAAATGGTCAATATGGATGAAATTTTAACATTTAATCTTTTGACTCCAAATGACTGTTGGATGTCAATTATCACTTTTTCAACTAAAATAAGTGTGTTTAAAGTCATTTATGTGCCTGAAATTGGTCAAAATTGAAGCTTTTGAGTAAGCAAAATTCTGTAAAAATGGCAATTTTGGTCACTCTGAGGGGTTAAAAAGTGGTTATTCAACATGAGGCACGATCCATTTGACATTTTGAATCATTTTTGGTACAGTCCGAAAAATTAATTTTCTGATGAAAAACGATGACTCCGGACCTGTCGAACGTCCCCAAAATGGTCCATATCGATGAAATGTTAACATTTAATCTTTTGACTCCAGACGACTGTTGGATTTGAATTAAGACTTTTTCAACTAAAAGAAGTGTGTTTAAAGTCATTCATGTGCCTAAAATTGGTCAAAATTGAAGCTTTTGAGTAAGCAAAACTCTGTAAAAATGGCAATTTTGGTCACTCTGAGGGGTTAAAAAGTGGTTATTCAACATGAGGCACGATCCATTTGATAATTTGAATCATTTTTGGTTCCTTCCGAAAAATTCATTTTCTGATGAAAAACGATGACTCCGGACCTGTCGAACGTTCCCAAAATGGTCAATATGGATGAAATTTTAACATTTAATCTTTTGACTCCAAATGACTGTTGGATGTGAATTATGACTTTTTCAACTAAAATAAGTATGTTTAAAGTCATTTATGTGCCTGAAATTGGTTAAAATTGAAGCTTTTGAGTAACCAAAACTCTGTAAAAATGGCAATTTTGGTCACTCTGAGGGGTTAAAAGTGGTTATTCAACATGAGGCACGATCCATTTGACATTTTGAATCATTTTTGGTACAGTCCGAAAAATTCATTTTCTGATGAAAAACGATGACTCCGGACCTGTCGAACGTCCCCAAAATGGTCCATATCGATGAAATTTTAACATTTAATCTTTTGACTCCTAACGACTGTTGGATGTGAATTAAGACTTTTTCAACTAAAATAAGTGTGTTTAAAGTCATTTATGTGCCTAAAATTGGTCAAAATTGAAGCTTTTGAGTAAGCAAACCTCTGTAAAAATGGCAATTGTGGTCACTCTGAGGGGTTAAAAAGTGGTTATTCAACATGAGGCACGATCCATTTGACATTTTGAATCATTTTTGGTATAGCCCGAAAAATTAATTTTCTGATGAAAAACGATGACCTGTCGAACGTACCCAAAATGGTCCATATCGATGAAATTTTAACATTTAATCTTTTGACTCCAGACGACTGTTGGATGTGAATTAAGACTTTTTCAACTAAAATAAGTGTGTTTAAAGTCATTTATGTGCCTGAAATTGGTCAATATTGAAGCTTTTGAGTAAGCAAAACTCTGTAAAAATGGCAATTTTGGTCACTCTGAGGGGTTAAAAAGTGGTTATTCAACATGAGGCACGATCCATTTGACATTTTGAATCATTTTTGGTATAGTCCGAAAAATTAATTTTCTGATGAAAAACGATGACTCCGGACCTGTCGAACGTGCCCAAAATGGTCCATATCGATGAAATTTTAACATTTAATCTTTTGACTCCAGACGACTGTTGGATGTGAATTAAGACTTTTTCAACTAAAATAAGTGTGTTTAAAGTCAATTATGTGCCTGAAATTGGTCAAAATTGAAGCTTTTGAGTAAGCAAAACTCTGTAAAAATGGCAATTTTGGTCACTCCGAGGGGTTAAAAAGTGGTTATTCAACATGAGGCACGATCCATTTGATAATTTGAATCATTTTTGGTAAAGTCCGAAAAATTCATTTTCTGATGAAAAACGATGACTCCGGACCTGTCGAACGTGCCCAAAATGGTCCATATCGATGAAATTTTAACATTTAATCTTTTGACTCCAGACGACTGTTGGATGTGAATTAAGACTTTTTCAACTAAAATAAGTGTGTTTAAAGTCATTTATGTGCCTGAAATTGGTCAAAATTGAAGCTTTTGAGTAAGCAAAACTCTGTAAAAATGGCAATTTTGGTCACTCTGAGGGGTTAAAAAGTGGTTATTCAACATGAGGCACGATCCATTTGACATTTTGAATCATTTTTGGTACAGTCCGAAAAATTCATTTTCTGATGAAAAACGATGACTCCGGACCTGTCGAACGTCCCCAAAATGGTCCATATCGATGAAATTTTAACATTTAATCTTTTGCCCCAAACGACTATTGGATGTGAATTAAGACTTTTTCAACTAAAATAAGTGTGTTTAAAGTCATTTATGTGCCTGAAATTGGTCAAAATTGAAGCTTTTGAGTAAGCAAAATTCTGTAAAAATGGCAATTTTGGTCACTCTGAGGGGTTAAAAAGTGGTTATTCAACATGAGGCACGATCCATTTGACATTTTGAATCATTTTTGGTACAGTCCGAAAAAATTAATTTTCTGATGAAAAACGATGACTCCGGACCTGTCGAACGTCCCCAAAATGGTCCATATCGATGAAATTTTAACATTTAATCTTTTGACTCCAGACGACTGTTGGATGTGAATTAAGACTTTTTCAACTAAAATAAGTGTGTTTAAAGTCATTTATGTGCCTGAAATGGGCAAAATTAAAGCTTTTGAGGAAGCAAAACTCTGTAAAAATGGTAATTTTGGTCACTCTGAGGGGTTAAAAAGTGGTTATTCAACATGAGGCACGATCCATTTGACATTTTGAATCATTTTTGGTACAGTCCGAAAAATTCATTTTCTGATGAAAAACGAGGACTCCGGACCTGTCGAACGTGCCCAAAATGGTCCATATCGATGAAATTTTAACATTTAATCTTTTGACTCCAGATGACTGTTGGATGTGAAGTAAGACTTTTTCAACTAAAATAAGTGTGTTTAAAGTCATTTATGTGCCTGAAACTGGTCAAAATTGACGCTTTTGAGTAAGCAAAACTCTGTAAAAATGGCAATTTTGGTCACTCTGAGGGGTTAAAAAGTGGTTATTCAACATGAGGCACGATCCATTTGATAATTTGA
The DNA here is from genome assembly GCF_964263255.1 of Lissotriton vulgaris. Lineage (NCBI taxonomy): Eukaryota > Metazoa > Chordata > Amphibia > Caudata > Salamandridae > Lissotriton > Lissotriton vulgaris. Next base: position 23,292 of record NW_028254007.1, read on the forward strand.
ATCATTTTTGGTTCCTTCCGAAAAATTCATTTTCTGATGAAAAACGATGACTCCGGACCTGTCGAACGTCCCCAAAATGGACCATATCGATGAAATTTTAACATTTAATCTTTTGACTCCAGACGACTGTTGGATGTGAATTAAGACTTTTTCAGCTAAAATAAGTGTGTTTAAAGTCATTTATGTGCCTGAAATTGGTCAAAATTGAAGCTTTTGAGTAACCAAAACTCTGTAAAAATGGCAATTTTGGTCACTCTGAGGGGTTAAAAGTGGTTATTCAACATGAGGCACGATCCATTTGACATTTTGAATCATTTTTGGTACAGTCCGAAAAATTCATTTTCTGATGAAAAACGATGACTCAGGACCTGTCGAACGTCCCCAAAATGGTCCATATCGATGAAATTTTAACATTTAATCTTTTGACTCCTAACGACTGTTGGATGTGAATTAAGACTTTTTCAACTAAAATAAGTGTGTTTAAAGTCATTTGTGTGCCTAAAATTGGTCAAAATTGAAGCTTTTGAGTAAGCAAAACTCTGTAAAAATGGCAATTTTGGTCACTCTGAGGGGTTAAAAAGTGGTTATTCAACATGAGGCACGATCCATTTGACATTTTAAATCATTTTTGGTATAGCCCGAAAAATTAATTTTCTGATGAAAAACGATGACTCCGGACCTGTCGAACGTACCCAAAATGGTCCACATCGATGAAATTTTAACATTTAATCTTTTGACTCCAGACGACTGTTGGATGTGAATTAAGACTTTTTCAACTAAAATAAGTGTGTTTAAAGTCATTTATGTGCCTGAAATTGGTCAATATTGAAGCTTTTGAGTAAGCAAAACTCTGTAAAAATGGCAATTTTGGTCACTCTGAGGGGTTAAAAAGTGGTTATTCAACATGAGGCACGATCCATTTGACATTTTGAATCATTTTTGGTATAGTCCGAAAAATTAATTTTCTGATGAAAAACGATGACTCCGGACCTGTCGAACGTGCCCAAAATGGTCCATATCGATGAAATTTTAACATTTAATCTTTTGACTCCAGACGACTGTTGGATGTGAATTAAGACTTTTTCAACTAAAATAAGTGTGTTTAAAGTCATTTATGTGCCTGAAATTGGTCAAAATTGAAGCTTTTGAGTAAGCAAAACTCTGTAAAAATGGCAATTTTGGTCACTCCGAGGGGTTAAAAAGTGGTTATTCAACATGAGGCACGATCCATTTGATAATTTGAATCATTTTTGGTACAGTCCGAAAAATTAATTTTCTGATGAAAAACGATGACTCCGGACCTGTCGAACGTGCCCAAAATGGTCCATATCGATGAAATTTTAACATTTAATCTTTTGACTCCAGACGACTGTTGGATGTGAATTAAGACTTTTTCAACTAAAATAAGTGTGTTTAAAGTCATTTATGTGCCTGAAATTGGTCAAAATTGAAGCTTTTGAGTAAGCAAAACTCTGTAAAAATGGCAATTTTGGTCACTCTGAGGGGTTAAAAAGTGGTTATTCAACATGAGGCAGGATCCATTTGACATTTTGAATTATTATTGGTACAGTCCGAAAAATTCATTTTCTGATGAAAAACGAGGACTCCGGACCTGTCGAACGTGCCCAAAATGGTCCATATCGATGACATTTTAACATTTAATCTTTTGACTCCAGACGACTGTTGGATGTGAATTAAGACTTTTTCAAATAAAATAAGTGTGTTTAAAGTCATTTATGTGCCTGAAATTGGTCAAAATTGAAGCTTTTGAGTAAGCAAAACTCTGTAAAAATGGCAATTTTGGTCACTCTGAGGGGTTAAAAAGTGGTTATTCAACATGAGGCACGATCCATTTGACTTTTTGAATCATTTTTGGTACAGTCTGAAAAATTAATTTTCTGATGAAAAACGATGACTCCGGACCTGTTGAACTTTCCCAAAATGGTCAATATGGATGAAATTTTAACATTTAATTTTTTGACTCCAAATGACTGTTGGATGTCAATTATCACTTTTTCAACTAAAATAAGTGTGTTTAAAGTCATTTATGTGCCTGAAATTGGTCAAAATTGAAGCTTTTGAGTAAGCAAAATTCTGTAAAAAATGGCAATTTTGGTCACTCTGAGGGGTTAAAAAGTGGTTATTCAACATGAGGCACGATCCATTTGACATTTTGAATCATTTTTGGTACAGTCCGAAAAATTCATTTTCTGATGAAAAACGATGACTCCGGACCTGTCGAACGTCCCCAAAATGGTCCATATCGATGAAATTTTAACATTTAATCTTTTGCCCCAAACGACTGTTGGATGTGAATTAAGACTTTTTCAACTAAAATAAGTGTGTTTAAAGTCATTTATGTGCCTGAAATTGGTCAAAATTGAAGCTTTTGAGTAAGCAAAATTCTGTAAAAATTGCAATTTTGGTCACTCTGAGGGGTTAAAAAGTGGTTATTCAACATGAGGCACGATCCATTTGACATTTTGAATCATTTTTGGTACAGTCCGAAAAAATTAATTTTCTGATGAAAAACGATGACTCCGGACCTGTCGAACGTCCCCAAAATGGTCCATATCGATGAAATTTTAACATTTAATCTTTTGACTCCAGACGACTGTTGGATGTGAATTAAGACTTTTTCAACTAAAATAAGTGTGTTTAAAGTCATTTATGTGCCTGAAATGGGCAAAATTAAAGCTTTTGAGGAAGCAAAACTCTGTAAAAATGGTAATTTTGGTCACTCTGAGGGGTTAAAAAGTGGTTATTCAACATGAGGCACGATCCATTTGACATTTTGAATCATTTTTGGTACAGTCCGAAAAATTCATTTTCTGATGAAAAACGAGGACTCCGGACCTGTCGAACGTGCCCAAAATGGTCCATATCGATGAAATTTTAACATTTAATCTTTTGACTCCAGATGACTGTTGGATGTGAAGTAAGACTTTTTCAACTAAAATAAGTGTGTTTAAAGTCATTTATGTGCCTGAAACTGGTCAAAATTGACGCTTTTGAGTAAGCAAAACTCTGTAAAAATGGCAATTTTGGTCACTCTGAGGGGTTAAAAAGTGGTTATTCAACATGAGGCACGATCCATTTGATAATTTGAATCATTTTTGGTTCCATCCGAAAAATTCATTTTCTGATGAAAAACGATGACTCCGGACCTGTCGAACGTTCCCAAAATGGTCAATATGGATGAAATTTTAACATTTAATCTTTTGACTCCAAATGACTGTTGGATGTGAATTATGACTTTTTCAACTAAAATAAATATGTTTAAAGTCATTTATGTGCCTGAAATTGGTCAAAATTGAAGCTTTTGAGTAAGCAAACCTCTGTAAAAATGGCAATTTTGGTCACTCTGAGGGGTTAAAAAGTGGTTATTCAACATGAGGCACGATCCATTTGACATTTTGAATCATTTTTGGTATAGTCCGAAAAATTAATTTTCTGATGAAAAAAGATGACTCCGGACCTGTCGAACGTGCCCAAAATGGTCCATATCGATGAAATTTTAACATTTAATCTTTTGACTCCAGACGACTGTTGGATGTGAATTAAGACTTTTTCAACTAAAATAAGTGTGTTTAAAGTCATTTATGTGCCTGAAATTGGTCAAAATTGAAGCTTTTGAGTAAGCAAAAGTCTGTAAAAATGGCAATTTTGGTCACTCCGAGGGGTTAAAAGTGGTTATTCAACATGAGGCACGATCCATTTGACATTTTGAATCATTTTTGGTACAGTCCGAAAAATTCATTTTCTGATGAAAAACGATGACTCCGGACCTGTCGAACGTGCCCAAAATGGTCCATATCGATGAAATTTTAACATTTAATCTTTTGACTCCAGACGACTGTTGGATGTGAATTAAGACTTTTTCAACTAAAATAAGTGTGTTTAAAGTCATTTATGTGCCTGAAATTGGTCAAAATTGAAGCTTTTGAGTAAGCAAAAGTCTGTAAAAATGGCAATTTTGGTCACTCCGAGGGGTTAAAAGTGGTTATTCAACATGAGGCACGATCCATTTGACATTTTGAATCATTTTTGGTACAGTCCGAAAAATTCATTTTCTGATGAAAAACGATGACTCAGGACCTGTCGAACGTCCCCAAAATGGTCCATATCGATGAAATTTTAACATTTAATCTTTTGACTCCTAACGACTGTTGGATGTGAATTAAGACTTTTTCAACTAAAATAAGTGTGTTTAAAGTCATTTGTGTGCCTGAAATTGGTCAAAATTGAAGCTTTTGAGTAAGCAAAACTCTGTAAAAATGGCAATTTTGGTCACTCTGAGGGGTTAAAAAGTGGTTATTCAACATGAGGCACGATCCATTTGACTTTTTGAATCATTTTTGGTACAGTCTGAAAAATTAATTTTCTGATGAAAAACGATGACTCCGGACCTGTTGAACATTCCCAAAATGGTCAATATGGATGAAATTTTAACATTTAATTTTTTGACTCCAAATGACTGTTGGATGTCAATTATCACTTTTTCAACTAAAATAAGTGTGTTTAAAGTCATTTATGTGCCTGAAATTGGTCAAAATTGAAGCTTTTGAGTAAGCAAAATTCTGTAAAAATGGCAATTTTGGTCACTCTGAGGGGTTAAAAAGTGGTTATTCAACATGAGGCACGATCCATTTGACATTTTGAATCATTTTTGGTACAGTCCGAAAAATTAATTTTCTGATGAAAAACGATGACTCCGGACCTGTCGAACGTCCCCAAAATGGTCCATATCGATGAAATTTTAACATTTAATCTTTTGACTCCAGACGACTGTTGGATGTGAATTAAGACTTTTTCAACTAAAATAAGTGTGTTTAAAGTCATTCATGTGCCTAAAATTGGTCAAAATTGAAGCTTTTGAGTAAGCAAAACTCTGTAAAAATGGCAATGTTGGTCACTATGAGGGGTTAAAAAGTGGTTATTCAACATGAGGCACGATCCATTTGACATTTTGAATCATTTTTGGTACAGTCCGAAAAAATTAATTTTCTGATGAAAAACGATGACTCCGGACCTGTCGAACGTCCCCAAAATGGTCCATATCGATGAAATTTTAACATTTAATCTTTTGACTCCAGACGACTGTTGGATGTGAATTAAGACTTTTTCAACTAAAATAAGTGTGTTTAAAGTCATTTATGTGCCTGAAATGGGCAAAATTAAAGCTTTTGAGGAAGCAAAACTCTGTAAAAATGGTAATTTTGGTCACTCTGAGGGGTTAAAAAGTGGTTATTCAACATGAGGCACGATCCATTTGACATTTTGAATCATTTTTGGTACAGTCCGAAAAATTCATTTTCTGATGAAAAACGAGGACTCCGGACCTGTCGAACGTGCCCAAAATGGTCCATATCGATGAAATTTTAACATTTAATCTTTTGACTCCAGATGACTGTTGGATGTGAAGTAAGACTTTTTCAACTAAAATAAGTGTGTTTAAAGTCATTTATGTGCCTGAAACTGGTCAAAATTGACGCTTTTGAGTAAGCAAAACTCTGTAAAAATGGCAATTTTGGTCACTCTGAGGGGTTAAAAAGTGGTTATTCAACATGAGGCACGATCCATTTGATAATTTGAATCATTTTTGGTTCCTTCCGAAAAATTCATTTTCTGATGAAAAACGATGACTCCGGACCTGTCGAACGTTCCCAAAATGGTCAATATGGATGAAATTTTAACATTTAATCTTTTGACTCCAAATGACTGTTGGATGTGAATTATGACTTTTTCAACTAAAATAAATATGTTTAAAGTCATTTATGTGCCTGAAATTGGTCAAAATTGAAGCTTTTGAGTAAGCAAACCTCTGTAAAAATGGCAATTTTGGTCACTCTGAGGGGTTAAAAAGTGGTTATTCAACATGAGGCACGATCCATTTGACATTTTGAATCATTTTTGGTATAGTCCGAAAAATTAATTTTCTGATGAAAAAAGATGACTCCGGACCTGTCGAACGTGCCCAAAATGGTCCATATCGATGAAATTTTAACATTTAATCTTTTGACTCCAGACGACTGTTGGATGTGAATTAAGACTTTTTCAACTAAAATAAGTGTGTTTAAAGTCATTTATGTGCCTGAAATTGGTCAAAATTGAAGCTTTTGAGTAAGCAAAAGTCTGTAAAAATGGCAATTTTGGTCACTCCGAGGGGTTAAAAGTGGTTATTCAACATGAGGCACGATCCATTTGACATTTTGAATCATTTTTGGTACAGTCCGAAAAATTCATTTTCTGATGAAAAACGATGACTCAGGACCTGTCGAACGTCCCCAAAATGGTCCATATCGATGAAATTTTAACATTTAATCTTTTGACTCCTAACGACTGTTGGATGTGAATTAAGACTTTTTCAACTAAAATAAGTGTGTTTAAAGTCATTTGTGTGCCTGAAATTGGTCAAAATTGAAGCTTTTGAGTAAGCAAAACTCTGTAAAAATGGCAATTTTGGTCACTCTGAGGGGTTAAAAAGTGGTTATTCAACATGAGGCACGATCCATTTGACTTTTTGAATCATTTTTGGTACAGTCTGAAAAATTAATTTTCTGATGAAAAACGATGACTCCGGACCTGTTGAACATTCCCAAAATGGTCAATATGGATGAAATTTTAACATTTAATTTTTTGACTCCAAATGACTGTTGGATGTCAATTATCACTTTTTCAACTAAAATAAGTGTGTTTAAAGTCATTTATGTGCCTGAAATTGGTCAAAATTGAAGCTTTTGAGTAAGCAAAATTCTGTAAAAATGGCAATTTTGGTCACTCTGAGGGGTTAAAAAGTGGTTATTCAACATGAGGCACGATCCATTTGACATTTTGAATCATTTTTGGTACAGTCCGAAAAATTAATTTTCTGATGAAAAACGATGACTCCGGACCTGTCGAACGTCCCCAAAATGGTCCATATCGATGAAATTTTAACATTTAATCTTTTGACTCCAGACGACTGTTGGATGTGAATTAAGACTTTTTCAACTAAAATAAGTGTGTTTAAAGTCATTCATGTGCCTAAAATTGGTCAAAATTGAAGCTTTTGAGTAAGCAAAACTCTGTAAAAATGGCAATTTTGGTCACTCTGAGGGGTTAAAAGTGGTTATTCAACATGAGGCACGATCCATTTGACATTTTGAATCATTTTTGGTACAGTCCGAAAAATTAATTTTCTGATGAAAAACGATGACTCCGGACCTGTCGAACGTCCCCAAAATGGTCCATATCGATGAAATTTTAACATTTAATCTTTTGACTCCAGACGACTGTTGGATGTGAATTAAGACTTTTTCAACTAAAATAAGTGTGTTTAAAGTCATTTATGTGCCTAAAATTGGTCAAATTTGAAGCTTTTGAGTAAGCAAAACTCTGTAAAAATGGCAATGTTGGTCACTATGAGGGGTTAAAAAGTGGTTATTCAACATGAGGCACGATCCATTTGACATTTTGAATCATTTTTGGTCCAGTCCCAAACATCCATTTTCTGATGAAAAACGATGACTCCGGACCGGTCGAACGATTCCAAAATGGTCAATATGGATGAAATTTTAACATTTAATCTTTTGACTCTAAATGACTGTTGGATGTGAATTATGACTTTTTCAACTAAAATAAGTGTGTTTAAAGTTATTCATGTGCCTGAAATTGGTCAAAATTAAAGCTTTTGAATAAGCAAAAACTCTGTAAAAATGGCAATTTTGGTCACTCTGAGGGGTTAAAAAGTGGTTATTCAACATGAGGCACGATCCATTTGATAATTTGAATCATTTTTGGTACAGTCCGAAAAATAAATTTTCTGATGAAAAACGATGACTCCGGACCTGTCGAACGTTCCCAAAATGGTCAATATGGATGAAATTTTAACATTTAATCTTTTGACTCCAAATGACTGTTGGATGTGAATTAAGACTTTTTCAACTAAAATAAGTGTGTTTAAAGTCATTTATGTGCCTAAAATTGGTCAAATTTGAAGCTTTTGAGTAAGCAAAACTCTGTAAAAATTGCAATTTTGGTCACTCTGAGGGGTTAAAAAGTGGGTATTCAACATGAGGCACGATCCATTTGATAATTTGAATCATTTTTGGTGTAGTCCGAAAAATTAATTTTCTGATGAAAAACGATGACTCCGGACCTGTCGAACGTGCCCAAAATGGTCCATATCGATGAAATTTTAACAATTAATCTTTTGACTCCAGACGACTGTTGGATGTGAATTAAGACTTTTTCAACTAAAATAAGTGTGTTTAAAGTCAATTATGTGCCTGAAATTGGTCAAAATTGAAGCTTTTGAGTAAGCAAAACTCTGTAAAAATGGCAATTTTGGTCACTCCGAGGGGTTAAAAAGTGGTTATTCAACATGAGGCACGATCCATTTGATAATTTGAATCATTTTTGGTACAGTCCGAAAAATTCATTTTCTGATGAAAAACGATGACTCCGGACCTGTCGAACGTGCCCAAAATGGTCCATATTGATGAAATTTTAACATTTAATCTTTTGACTCCAGACGACAGTTGGATGTGAATTAAGACTTTTTCAACTAAAATAAGTGTGTTTAAAGTCATTTATGTGCCTGAAATTGGTCAAAATTGCAGCTTTTGAGTAAGCAAAACTCTGTAAAAATGGCAATTTTGGTCACTCTGAGGGGTTAAAAAGTGGTTATTCAACATGAGGCACGATCCATTTGACATTTTGAATCATTTTTGGTACAGTCTGAAAAATTAATTTTCTGATGAAAAACGATGACTCCAGACCTGTTGAACATTCCCAAAATGGTCAATATGGATGAAATTTTAACATTTAATCTTTTGACTCCAAATGACTGTTGGATGTCAATTATGACTTTTTCAACTAAAATAAGTGTGTTTAAAGTCATTTATGTGCCTGAAATTGGTCAAAATTGAAGCTTTTGAGTAAGCAAAACTCTGTAATAATGGCAAGTTTGGTCACTCTGAGGGGTTAAAAAGTGGTTATTCAACATGAGGCACGATCCATTTGACATTTTGAATCATTTTTGGTACAGTCCGAAAAATTCATTTTCTGATGAAAAACGATGACTCCGGACCTGTCGAACGTCCCCAAAATGGTCCATATCGATGAAATTTTAACATTTAATCTTTTGACTCAAAACGACTGTTGGATGTGAATTAAGACTTTTTCAACTAAAATAAGTGTGTTTAAAGTCATTTATGTGCCTGAAATTGGTCAAAATTGAAGCTTTTGAGTAAGCAAAATTCTGTAAAAATTGCAATTTTGGTCACTCTGAGGGGTTAAAAAGTGTTTATTCAACATGAGGCACGATCCATTTGACATTTTGAATCATTTTTGGTACAGTCCGAAAAAATTAATTTTCTGATGAAAAACGATGACTCCGGACCTGTCGAACGTCCCCAAAATGGTCCATATCGATGAAATTTTAACATTTAATCTTTTGACTCCAGACGACTGTTGGATGTGAATTAAGACTTTTTCAACTAAAATAAGTGTGTTTAAAGTCATTTATGTGCCTGAAATGGGCAAAATTAAAGCTTTTGAGGAAGCAAAACTCTGTAAAAATTGTAATTTTGGTCACTCTGAGGGGTTAAAAAGTGGTTATTCAACATGAGGCACGATCCATTTGACATTTTGAATCATTTTTGGTACAGTCCGAAAAATTCATTTTCTGATGAAAAACGATGACTCCGGACCTGTCGAACGTTCCCAAAATGGTCAATATGGATGAAATTTTAACGTTTAATCTTTTGACTCCAAATGACTGTTGGATGTGAATTATGACTTTTTCAACTAAAATAAATATGTTTAAAGTCATTTATGTGCCTGAAATTGGTCAAAATTGAAGCTTTTGAGTAAGCAAACCTCTGTAAAAATGGCAATTTTGGTCACTCTGAGGGGTTAAAAAGTGGTTATTCAACATGAGGCACAATCCATTTGACATTTTGAATCATTTTTGGTATAGTCCGAAAAATTCATTTTCTGATGAAAAACGATGACTCCGGACCTGTCGAACGTCCCCAAAATGGTCCATATCGATGAAATTTTAACATTTAATCTTTTGACTCCAGACGACTGTTGGATGTGAATTAAGACTTTTTCAACTAAAATAAGTGTGTTTAAAGTCATTTCTGTGCCTGAAATTGGTCAAAATTGAAGCTTTTGAGTAAGCAAAATTCTGTAAAAATGGCAATTTTGGTCACTCTGAGGGGTTAAAAAGTGGTTATTCAACATGAGGCACGATCCATTTGACATTTTGAATCATTTTTGGTACAGTCCAAAAAATTAATTTTCTGATGAAAAACGATGACTCCGGACCTGTCGAACGTCCCCAAAATGGACCATATCGATGAAATTTTAACATTTAATCTTTTGACTCCAGACGACTGTTGGATGTGAATTAAGACTTTTTCAGCTAAAATAAGTGTGTTTAAAGTCATTTATGTGCCTGAAATTGGTCAAAATTGAAGCTTTTGAGTAACCAAAACTCTGTAAAAATGGCAATTTTGGTCACTCTGAGGGGTTAAAAGTGGTTATTCAACATGAGGCACGATCCATTTGACATTTTGAATCATTTTTGGTACAGTCCGAAAAATTCATTTTCTGATGAAAAACGATGACTCAGGACCTGTCGAACGTCCCCAAAATGGTCCATATCGATGAAATTTTAACATTTAATCTTTTGACTCCTAACGACTGTTGGATGTGAATTAAGACTTTTTCAACTAAAATAAGTGTGTTTAAAGTCATTTGTGTGCCTAAAATTGGTCAAAATTGAAGCTTTTGAGTAAGCAAAACTCTGTAAAAATGGCAATTTTGGTCACTCTGAGGGGTTAAAAAGTGGTTATTCAACATGAGGCACGATCCATTTGCCATTTTAAATCATTTTTGGTATAGCCCAAAAAATTAATTTTCTGATGAAAAACGATGACTCCGGACCTGTCGAACGTACCCAAAATGGTCCATATTGATGACATTTTAACATTTAATCTTTTGACTCCAGACGACTGTTGGATGTGAATTAAGACTTTTTCAACTAAAATAAGTGTGTTTAAAGTCATTTATGTGCCTGAAATTGGTCAAAATTGAAGCTTTTGAGTAAGCAAAACTCTGTAAAAATGGCAATTTTGGTCACTCCGAGGGGTTAAAAAGTGGTTATTCAACATGAGGCACGATCCATTTGATAATTTGAATCATTTTTGGTACAGTCCGAAAAATTCATTTTCTGATGAAAAACGATGACTCCGGACCTGTCGAACGTGCCCAAAATGGTCCATATCGATGAAATTTTAACATTTAATCTTTTGACTCCAGACGACTGTTGGATGTGAATTAAGACTTTTTCAACTAAAATAAGTGTGTTTAAAGTCATTTATGTGCCTGAAATGGGCAAAATTAAAGCTTTTGAGGAAGCAAAACTCTGTAAAAATGGTAATTTTGGTCACTCTGAGGGGTTAAAAAGTGGTTATTCAACATGAGGCACGATCCATTTGACATTTTGAATCATTTTTGGTACAGTCCGAAAAATTCATTTTCTGATGAAAAACGAGGACTCCGGACCTGTCGAACGTGCCCAAAATGGTCCATATCGATGAAATTTTAACATTTAATCTTTTGACTCCAGATGACTGTTGGATGTGAAGTAAGACTTTTTCAACTAAAATAAGTGTGTTTAAAGTCATTTATGTGCCTGAAACTGGTCAAAATTGACGCTTTTGAGTAAGCAAAACTCTGTAAAAATGGCAATTTTGGTCACTCTGAGGGGTTAAAAAGTGGTTATTCAACATGAGGCACGATCCATTTGACATTTTAAATCATTTTTGGTATAGCCCGAAAAATTTATTTTCTGATGAAAAACGATGACTCCGGACCTGTCGAACGTACCCAAAATGGTCCATATTGATGAAATTTTAACATTTAATCTTTTGACTCCAGACGACTGTTGGATGTGAATTAAGACTTTTTCAACTAAAATAAGTGTGTTTAAAGTCATTTATGTGCCTGAAATTGGTCAATATTGAAGCTTTTGAGTAAGCAAAACTCTGTAAAAATGGCAATTTTGGTCACTCTGAGGGGTTAAAAAGTGGTTATTCAACATGAGGCACGATCCATTTGACATTTTGAATCATTTTTGGTATAGTCCGAAAAATTAATTTTCTGATGAAAAACGATGACTCCGGACCTGTCGAACGTGCCCAAAATGGTCCATATCGATGAAATTTTAACATTTAATCTTTTGACTCCAGACGACTGTTGGATGTGAATTAAGACTTTTTCAACTAAAATAAGTGTGTTTAAAGTCATTTATGTGCCTGAAATTGGTCAAAATTGAAGCTTTTGAGTAAGCAAAACTCTGTAAAAATGGCAATTTTGGTCACTCCGAGGGGTTAAAAAGTGGTTATTCAACATGAGGCACGATCCATTTGATAATTTGAATCATTTTTGGTACAGTCCGAAAAATTCATTTTCTGATGAAAAACGATGACTCCGGACCTGTCGAACGTGCCCAAAATGGTCCATATCGATGAAATTTTAACATTTAATCTTTTGACTCCAGACGACTGTTGGATGTGAATTAAGACTTTTTCAACTAAAATAAGTGTGTTTAAAGTCATTTATGTGCCTGAAATTGGTCAAAATTGAAGCTTTTGAGTAAGCAAAACTCTGTAAAAATGGCAATTTTGGTCACTCCGAGGGGTTAAAAAGTGGTTATTCAACATGAGGCACGATCCATTTGATAATTTGAATCATTTTTGGTACAGTCCGAAAAATTCATTTTCTGATGAAAAACGATGACTCCGGACCTGTCGAACGTGCCCAAAATGGTCCATATCGATGAAATTTTAACATTTAATCTTTTGACTCCAGACGACTGTTGGATGTGAATTAAGACTTTTTCAACTAAAATAAGTGTGTTTAAAGTCATTTATGTGCCTGAAATTGGTCAAAATTGAAGCTTTTGAGTAAGCAAAACTCTGTAAAAATGGCAATTTTGGTCACTCTGAGGGGTTAAAAAGTTGTTATTCAACATGAGGCACGATCCATTTGACTTTTTGAATCATTTTTGGTACAGTCTGAAAAATTAATTTTCTGATGAAAAACGATGACTCCGGACCTGTTGAACATTCCCAAAATGGTCAATATGGATGAAATTTTAACATTTAATCTTTTGACTCCAAATGACTGTTGGATGTCAATTATGACTTTTTCAACTAAAATAAGTGTGTTTAAAGTCATTTATGTGCCTGAAATTGGTCAAAATTGAAGCTTTTGATTAAGCAAAACTCTGTAATAATGGCAAGTTTGGTCACTCTGAGGGGTTAAAAAGTGGTTATTCAACATGAGGCACGATCCATTTGACATTTTGAATCATTTTTGGTACAGTCCGAAAAATTCATTTTCTGATGAAAAACGATGACTCCGGACCTGTCGAACGTCCCCAAAATGGTCCATATCGATGAAATTTTAACATTTAATCTTTTGCCCCAAACGACTGTTGGATGTGAATTAAGACTTTTTCAACTAAAATAAGTGTGTTTAAAGTCATTTATGTGCCTGAAATTGGTCAAAATTGAAGCTTTTGAGTAAGCAAAATTCTGTAAAAATGGCAATTTTGGTCACTCTGAGGGGTTAAAAAGTGGTTATTCAACATGAGGCACGATCCATTTGACATTTTGAATCATTTTTGGTACAGTCCGAAAAAATTAATTTTCTGATGAAAAACGATGACTCCGGACCTGTCGAACGTCCCCAAAATGGTCCATATCGATGAAATTTTAACATTTAATCTTTTGACTCCAGACGACTGTTGGATGTGAATTAAGACTTTTTCAACTAAAATAAGTGTGTTTAAAGTCATTTATGTGCCTGAAATGGGCAAAATTAAAGCTTTTGAGGAAGCAAAACTCTGTAAAAATGGTAATTTTGGTCACTCTGAGGGGTTAAAAAGTGGTTATTCAACATGAGGCACGATCCATTTGACATTTTGAATCATTTTTGGTACAGTCCGAAAAATTCATTTTCTGATGAAAAACGAGGACTCCGGACCTGTCGAACGTGCCCAAAATGGTCCATATCGACGAAATTTTAACATTTAATCTTTTGACTCCAGATGACTGTTGGATGTGAAGTAAGACTTTTTCAACTAAAATAAGTGTGTTTAAAGTCATTTATGTGCCTGAAACTGGTCAAAATTGACGCTTTTGAGTAAGCAAAACTCTGTAAAAATGGCAATTTTGGTCACTCTGAGGGGTTAAAAAGTGGTTATTCAACATGAGGCACGATCCATTTGATAATTTGAATCATTTTTGGTTCCTTCCGAAAAATTCATTTTCTGATGAAAAACGATGACTCCGGACCTGTCGAACGTTCCCAAAATGGTCAATATGGATGAAATGTTAACATTTAATCTTTTGACTCCAAATGACTGTTGGATGTGAATTATGACTTTTTCAACTAAAATAAATATGTTTAAAGTCATTTATGTGCCTGAAATTGGTCAAAATTGAAGCTTTTGAGTAAGCAAACCTCTGTAAAAATGGCAATTTTGGTCACTCTGAGGGGTTAAAAAGTGGTTATTCAACATGAGGCACGATCCATTTGACATTTTGAATCATTTTTGGTATAGTCCGAAAAATTAATTTTCTGATGAAAAAAGATGACTCCGGACCTGTCGAACGTGCCCAAAATGGTCCATATCGATGAAATTTTAACATTTAATCTTTTGACTCCAGACGACTGTTGGATGTGAATTAAGACTTTTTCAACTAAAATAAGTGTGTTTAAAGTCATTTATGTGCCTGAAATTGGTCAAAATTGAAGCTTTTGAGTAAGCAAAAGTCTGTAAAAATGGCAATTTTGGTCACTCCGAGGGGTTAAAAAGTGGTTATTCAACATGAGGCACGATCCATTTGACATTTTGAATCATTTTTGGTACAGTCCGAAAAATTCATTTTCTGATGAAAAACGATGACTCCGGACCTGTCGAACGTCCCCAAAATGGTCCATATCGATGAAATTTTAACATTTAATCTTTTGACTCCAGACGACTGTTGGATGTGAATTAAGACTTTTTCAACTAAAATAAGTGTGTTTAAAGTCATTTCTGTGCCTGAAATTGGTCAAAATTGAAGCTTTTGAGTAAGCAAAATTCTGTAAAAATGGCAATTTTGGTCACTCTGAGGGGTTAAAAAGTGGTTATTCAACATGAGGCACGTTCCATTTGACATTTTGAATCATTTTTGGTACAGTCCGAAAAATTTATTTTCTGATGAAAAACGATGACTCCGGACCTGTCGAACGTCCCCAAAATGGACCATATCGATGAAATTTTAACATTTAATCTTTTGACTCCAAACGACTGTTGGATGTGAATTATGACTTTTTCAACTAAAATAAGTGTGTTTAAAGTCATTTATGTGCCTGAAATTGGTCAAAATTGAAGCTTTTGAGTAAGTAAAACTCTGTAAAAATGGCAATTTTGGTCACTCTGAGGGGTTAAAAAGTGGTTATTCAACATGAGGCACGATCCATTTGACATTTTGAATCATTTTTGGTACAGTCCGAAAAATTAATTTTCTGATGAAAAACGATGACTCCGGACCTGTCGAACGTTCCCAAAATGGTCAATATGGATGAAATTTTAACATTTAATCTTTTGACTCCAAACGACTGTTGGATGTGAATTAAGACTTTTTCAACTAAAATAAGTGTGTTTAAAGTCATTTGTGTGCCTGAAATTGGTCAAAATTGAAGCTTTTGAGTAAGCAAAACTCTGTAAAAATGGCAATTTTGGTCACTCTGAGGGGTTAAAAAGTGGTTATTCAACATGAGGCACGATCCATTTGACATTTTGAATCATTTTTGGTACAGTCCGAAAAATTAATTTTCTGATGAAAAACGATGACTCCGGACCTGTCGAACGTTCCCAAAATGGTCAATATGGATGAAATTTTAACATTTAATCTTTTGACTCCAAACGACTGTTGGATGTGAATTAAGACTTTTTCAACTAAAATAAGTGTGTTTAAAGTCATTTATGTGCCTGAAATTGGTCAAAATTGAAGCTTTTAAGTAAGCAAAACTCTGTAAAAATGGCAATTTTGGTCACTCTGAGGGGTTAAAAAGTGGTTATTCAACATGAGGCACGATCCATTTGACATTTTGAATTATTTTTGGTACAGTCCGAAAAATTCATTTTCTGATGAAAAACGATGACTCCGGACCTGTCGAACGTCTCCAAAATGGTCCATATCGATGAAATTTTAACATTTAATCTTTTGACTCCAAACGACTTTTGGATGTGAATTATGACTTTTTCAACTAAAATAAGTGTGTTTAAAGTCATTTATGTGCCTGAAATTGGTCAAAATTGAAGCTTTTGAGTAAGCAAAACTCTGTAAAAATGGCAATTTTGGTCACTCTGAGGGGTTAAAAAGTGGTTATTCAACATGAGGCACGATCCATTTGACATTTTGAATCATTTTTGGTACAGTCTGAAAAATTAATTTTCTGATGAAAAACGATGACTCCGGACCTGTCGAACGTCTCCAAAATGGTCCATATCGATGAAATTTTAACAATTAATCTTTTGACTCCAAACGACTTTTGGATGTGAATTATGACTTTTTCAACTAAAATAAGTGTGTTTAAAGTCATTTATGTGCCTGAAATTGGTCAAAATTGAAGCTTTTGAGTAAGCAAAACTCTGTAAAAATGGCAATTTTGGTCACTCTGAGGGGTTAAAAAGTGGTTATTCAACATGAGGCACGATCCATTTGACATTTTGAATCATTTTTGGTACAGTACGAAAAATTAATTTTCTGATGAAAAACGATGACTCCGGACCTGTCGAACGTTCCTAAAATGGTCAATATGGATGAAATTTTAACATTTAATCTTTTGACTCCAAACGACTGTTGGATGTGAATTAAGACTTTTTCAACTAAAATAAGTGTTTAAAGTCATTTATGTGCCTGAAATTGGTCAAAATTGAAGCTTTTGAGTAAGCAAAACTCTGTAAAAATGGCAATTTTGGTCACTCTGAGGGGTTAAAAAGTGGTTATTCAACATGAGGCACGATCCATTTGACATTTTGAATCATTTTTGGTACAGTCCGAAAAATTCATTTTCTGATGAAAAACGATGACTCCGGACCTGTCGAACGTTCCCAAAATGGTCAATATGGATGAAATTTTAACATTTAATCTTTTGACTCCAAACGACTGTTGGATGGGAATTATGACTTTTTCAACTAAAATAAGTGTGTTTAAAGTCATTTATGTGCCTGAAATTGGTCAAAATTGAAGCTTTTGAGTAAGCAAAACTCTGTAAAAATGGCAATGTTGGTCACTCTGAGGGGTTAAAAAGTGGTTATTAAACATGAGGCACGATCCATTTGACATTTTGAATCATTTTTGGTACAGTCCCAAAAATCCATTTTCTGATGAAAAACGATGACTCCGGACCTGTCGAACGATTCCAAAATGGTCAATATGGATGAAATTTTAACATTTAATCTTTTGACTCTAAATGACTGTTGGATGTGAATTATGACTTTTTCAACTAAAATAAGTGTGTTTAAAGTCATTTATGTGCCTGAAATTGGTCAAAATTAAAGCTTTTGAATAAGCAAAAACTCTGTAAAAATGGCAATTTTGGTCACTCTGAGGGGTTAAAAAGTGGTTATTCAACATGAGGCACGATCCATTTGACATTTTGAATCATTTTTGGTACAGTCCCAAAAATCCATTTTCTGATGAAAAACGATGACTCGGGACCTGTCGAACGTTCCCAAAATGGTCAATATGGATGAAATTTTAACATTTAATCTTTTGACTCCAAATGACTGTTGGATGGGAATTATGACTTTTTCAACTAAAATAAGTGTGTTTAAAGTCATTTATGTGCCTGAAATTGGTCAAAATTGAAGCTTTTGAGTAAGCAAAACTCTGTAAAAATGGCCATTTTGGTCACTCTGAGGGGTTAAAAAGTGGTTATTCAACATGAGGCACGATCCAATTGACATTTTGAATCATTTTTGGTACAGTCCCAAAAATCCAATTTCTGATGAAAAACGATGACTCCGGACCTGTCGAACGTTCCCAAAATGGTCAATATGGATGAAATTTTGACATTTAATCTTTTGACTCCAAATGACTGTTGGATGTGAATTATGACCTTTTCGACTAAAATAAGTGTGTTTAAAGTCATTTCTGTGCCTGAAATTGGTCAAAATTGAAGCTTTTGAGTAAGCAAAACTCTGTAAAAATGGCAATGTTGGTCACTCTGAGGGGTTAAAAAGTAGTTATTCAACATGAGGCACGATCCATTTGACATTTTGAATCATTTTTGGTACAGTCCCAAAAATCCATTTTCTGATGAAAAACGATGACTCCGGACCTGTTGAACGTTCCCAAAATGGTCAATATGGATGAAATTTTAACATTTAATCTTTTGACTCCAAATGACTGTTGGATGGGAATTATGACTTTTTCAACTAAATCAAGTGTGTTTAAAGTCATTTATGTGCCTGAAATTGGTCAAAATTGAAGCTTTTGAGTAAGCAAAACTCTGTAAAAATGGCCATTTTGGTCACTCTGAGGGGTTAAAAAGTGGTTATTCAACATGAGGCACGATCCATTTGACATTTTGAATCATTTTTGGTACAGTCCCAAAAATCCATTTTCTGATGAAAAACGATGACTCCGGACCTGTCGAACGTTCCCAAAATGGTCAATATGGATGAAATTTTAACATTTAATCTTTTGACTCCAAATGACTGTTGGATGGGAATTATGACTTTTTCAACTAAAATAAGTGTGTTTAAAATCATTTATGCGCCTGAAATTGGTCAAAATTAAAGCTTTTGAGTAAGCAAAACTCTGTAAAAATGGCCATTTTGGTCACTCTGAGGGGTTAAAAAGTGTTTATTCAACATGAGGCACGATCCAATTGACATTTTGAATAATTTTTGGTACAGTCCCAAAAATCCATTTTCTGATGAAAAACGATGACTCCGGACCTGTCGAACGATTCCAAAATGGTCAATATGGATGAAATGTTAACATTTAATCTTTTGACTCTAAATGACTGTTGGATGTGAATTATGACTTTTTCAACTAAAATAAGTGTGTTTAAAGTCATTTATGTGCCTGAAATTGGTCAAAATTAAAGCTTTTGAATAAGCAAAAACTCTGTAAAAATGGCAATTTTGGTCACTCTGAGGGGTTAAAAAGTGGTTATTCAACATGAGGCACGATCCATTTGACATTTTGAATCATTTTTGGTACAGTCCCAAAAATCCATTTTCTGATGAAAAACGATGACTCCGGACCTGTCGAATGTTCCCAAAATGGTCAATATGGATGAAATTTTACCATTTAATCTTTTGACTCCAAATGACTGTTGGATGGGAATTATGACTTTTTCAACTAAAAAATGTGTGTTTAAAGTCATTTATGTGCCTGAAATTGATCAAAATTGAAGCTTTTGAGTAAGCAAAACTCTGTAAAAATGGCAATGTTGGTCATTCTGAGGGGTTAAAAAGTGGTTATTCAACATGAGGCACGATCCATTTGACATTTTGAATCATTTTTGGTACAGTCCCAAAAATCAATTTTCTGATGAAAAACGATGACTCCGGACCTGTCGAACGTTTCCAAAATGGTCAATATGGATGAAATTTTAACATTTAATCTTTTGACTCTAAATGACTGTTGGATGTGAATTATGACTTTTTCAACTGAAATAAGTGTGTTTAAAGTCATTTATGTGCCTGAAATTGGTCAAAATTGAAGCTTTTGAGTAAGCAAAACTCTGTAAAAAT
Organism: Lissotriton vulgaris; assembly: GCF_964263255.1. Lineage (NCBI taxonomy): Eukaryota > Metazoa > Chordata > Amphibia > Caudata > Salamandridae > Lissotriton > Lissotriton vulgaris. The sequence goes on from NW_028254007.1 coordinate 43,117, forward strand.
TGCCATTTTGGTCACTCTGAGGGGTTAAAAAGTGGTTATTCAACATGAGGCACGATCCAATTGACATTTTGAATCATTTTTGGTACAGTCCCAAAAATCCATTTTCTGATGAAAAACGATGACTCCGGACCTGTCGAACGTTCCCAAAATGGTCAATATGGATGAAATTTTGACATTTAATCTTTTGACTCCAAATGACTGTTGGATGTGAATTATGACCTTTTCGACTAAAATAAGTGTGTTTAAAGTCATTTCTGTGCCTGAAATTGGTCAAAATTGAAGCTTTTGAGTAAGCAAAACTCTGTAAAAATGGCAATGTTGGTCACTCTGAGGGGTTAAAAAGTGGTTATTCAACATGAGGCACGATCCATTTGACATTTTGAATCATTTTTGGTACAGTCCCAAAAATCAATTTTCTGATGAAAAACGATGACTCCGGACCTGTCGAACGTTTCCAAAATGGTCAATATGGATGAAATTTTAACATTTAATCTTTTGACTCTAAATGACTGTTGGATGTGAATTATGACTTTTTCAACTAAAATAAGTGTGTTTAAAGTCATTTATGTGCCTGAAATTGGTCAAAATTGAAGCTTTTGAGTAAGCAAAACTCTGTAAAAATGGCCATTTTGGTCACTCTGAGGGGTTAAAAAGTGGTTATTCAACATGAGGCACGATCCATTTGACATTTTGAATCATTTTTGGTACAGTCCCAAAAATCCATTTTCTGATGAAAAACGATGACTCCGGACCTGTCGAACATTCCCAAAATGGTCAATATGGATGAAATTTTAACATTTAATCTTTTGACTCTAAATGACTGTTGGATGTGAATTATGACTTTTTCAACTAAAATAAGTGTGTTTAAAGTCATTTATGTGCCTGAAATTGGTCAAAATTGAAGCTTTTGAGTAAGCAAAACTCTGTAAAAATGGCCATTTTGGTCACTCTGACGGGTTAAAAAGTGGTTATTCAACATGAGGCACGATCCATTTGACATTTTGAATCATTTTTGGTACAGTCCCAAAAATCCATTTTCTGATGAAAAACGATGACTCTGGACCTGTCGAACGTTTCCAAAATGGTCAATATGGATGAAATTTTAACATTTAATCTTTTGACTCTAAATGACTGTTGGATGTAAATTATGACTTTTTCAACTAAATCAAGTGTGTTTAAAGTCATTTATGTGCCTGAAATTGGTCAAAATTGAAGCTTTTGAGTAAGCAAAACTCTGTAAAAATGGCCATTTTGGTCACTCTGAGGGGTTAAAAAGTGGTTATTCAACATGAGGCACGATCCAATTGACATTTTGAATCATTTTTGGTACAGTCCCAAAAATCCATTTTCTGATGAAAAACGATGACTCCGGACCTGTCGAACGTTCCCAAAATGGTCAATATGGATGAAATTTTAACATTTAATCTTTTGACTCCAAATGACTGTTGGATGGGAATTATGACTTTTTCAACTAAAATAAGTGTGTTTAAAGTCATTTATGTGCCTGAAATTGGTCAAAATTGAAGCTTTTGAGTAAGCAAAACTCTGTAAAAATGGCAATGTTGGTCACTCTGAGGGGTTAAAAAGTGGTTATTCAACATGAGGCACGATCCATTTGACATTTTGAATCATTTTTGGTACAGTCCCAAAAATCAATTTTCTGATGAAAAACGATGACTCCGGACCTGTCGAACGTTTCCAAAATGGTCAATATGGATGAAATTTTAACATTTAATCTTTTGACTCTAAATGACTGTTGGATGTGAATTATGACTTTTTCAACTAAAATAAGTGTGTTTAAAGTCATTTATGTGCCTGAAATTGGTCAAAATTGAAGCTTTTGAGTAAGCAAAACTCTGTAAAAATGGCCATTTTGGTCACTCTGAGGGGTTAAAAAGTGGTTATTCAACATGAGGCACGATCCATTTGACATTTTGAATCATTTTTGGTACAGTCCCAAAAATCCATTTTCTGATGAAAAACGATGACTCCGGACCTGTCGAACATTCCCAAAATGGTCAATATGGATGAAATTTTAACATTTAATCTTTTGACTCTAAATGACTGTTGGATGTGAATTATGACTTTTTCAACTAAAATAAGTGTGTTTAAAGTCATTTATGTGCCTGAAATTGGTCAAAATTGAAGCTTTTGAGTAAGCAAAACTCTGTAAAAATGGCCATTTTGGTCACTCTGAGGGGTTAAAAAGTGGTTATTCAACATGAGGCACGATCCATTTGACATTTTGAATCATTTTTGGTACAGTCCCAAAAATCCATTTTCTGATGAAAAACGATGACTCTGGACCTGTCGAACGTTTCCAAAATGGTCAATATGGATGAAATTTTAACATTTAATCTTTTGACTCTAAATGACTGTTGGATGTAAATTATGACTTTTTCAACTAAATCAAGTGTGTTTAAAGTCATTTATGTGCCTGAAATTGGTCAAAATTGAAGCTTTTGAGTAAGCAAAACTCTGTAAAAATGGCCATTTTGGTCACTCTGAGGGGTTAAAAAGTGGTTATTCAACATGAGGCACGATCCAATTGACATTTTGAATCATTTTTGGTACAGTCCCAAAAATCCATTTTCTGATGAAAAACGATGACTCCGGACCTGTCGAACGTTCCCAAAATGGTCAATATGGATGAAATTTTAACATTTAATCTTTTGACTCCAAATGACTGTTGGATGGGAATTATGACTTTTTCAACTAAAATAAGTGTGTTTAAAGTCATTTATGTGCCTGAAATTGGTCAAAATTGAAGCTTTTGAGTAAGCAAAACTCTGTAAAAATGGCAATGTTGGTCACTCTGAGGGGTTAAAAAGTGGTTATTCAACATGAGGCACGATCCATTTGACATTTTGAATCATTTTTGGTACAGTCCCAAAAATCAATTTTCTGATGAAAAACGATGACTCCGGACCTGTCGAACGTTTCCAAAATGGTCAATATGGATGAAATTTTAACATTTAATCTTTTGACTCTAAATGACTGTTGGATGTGAATTATGACTTTTTCAACTAAAATAAGTGTGTTTAAAGTCATTTATGTGCCTGAAATTGGTCAAAATTGAAGCTTTTGAGTAAGTAAAAACTCTGTAAAAATTGCCATTTTGGTCACTCTGAGGGGTTAAAAAGTGGTTATTCAACATGAGGCACGATCCAATTGACATTTTGAATCATTTTTGGTACAGTCCCAAAAATCAATTTTCTGATGAAAAACAATGACTCCGGTTCCCAAAATGGTCAATATGGATGAAATTTTGACATTTAATCTTTTGACTCCAAATGACTGTTGGATGTGAATTATGACCTTTTCGACTAAAATAAGTGTGTTTAAAGTCATTTCTGTGCCTGAAATTGGTCAAAATTGAAGCTTTTGAGTACAAAACTCTGTAAAAATGGCCATTTTGGTCACTCTGAGGGGTCAAAAAGTGGTTATTCAACATGAGGCACGATCCAATTGACATTTTGAATCATTTTTGGTACAGTCCCAAAAATCCATTTTCTGATGAAAAATGATGACTCCGGACCTGTCGAACGATTCCAAAATGGTCAAGATGGATGAAATTTTAACATGTAATCTTTTGACTCTAAATGACTGTTGGATGTGAATTATGACTTTTTCAACTAAAATAAGTGTGTTTAAAATCATTTATGCGCCTGAAATTGGTCAAAATTAAAGCTTTTGAGTAAGCAAAACTCTGTAAAAATGGCAATTTTGGTCACTCTGAGGGGTTAAAAAGTGGTTATTCAACATGAGGCACGATCCAATTGACATTTTGAATCATTTTTGGTACAGTCCCAAAAATCCATTTTCTGATGAAAAACGATGACTCCGGACCTGTCGAACGTTCCCAAAATGGTCAATATGGATGAAATTTTAACATTTAATCTTTTGACTCCAAATGACTGTTGGATGGGAATTATGACTTTTTCAACTAAAATAAGTGTGTTTAAAGTCATTTATGTGCCTGAAATTGGTCAAAATTGAAGCTTTTGAGTAAGCAAAACTCTGTAAAAATGGCAATGTTGGTCACTCTGAGGGGTTAAAAAGTGGTTATTCAACATGAGGCACGATCCATTTGACATTTTGAATCATTTTTGGTACAGTCCCAAAAATCAATTTTCTGATGAAAAACGATGACTCCGGACCTGTCGAACGTTTCCAAAATGGTCAATATGGATGAAATTTTAACATTTAATCTTTTGACTCTAAATGACTGTTGGATGTGAATTATGACTTTTTCAACTAAAATAAGTGTGTTTAAAGTCATTTATGTGCCTGAAATTGGTCAAAATTGAAGCTTTTGAGTAAGCAAAACTCTGTAAAAATTGCCATTTTGGTCACTCTGAGGGGTTAAAAAGTGGTTATTCAACATGAGGCACGATCCAATTGACATTTTGAATCATTTTTGGTACAGTCCCAAAAATCCATTTTCTGATGAAAAACAATGACTCCGGACCTGTCGAACGTTCCCAAAATGGTCAATATGGATGAAATTGTAACATTTAATCTTTTGACTCTAAATGACTGTTGGATGTGAATTATGACTTTTTCAACTAAATCAAGTGTGTTTAAAGTCATTTATGTGCCTGAAATTGGTCAAAATTGAAGCTTTTGAGTAAGCAAAACTCTGTAAAAATGTCCATTTTGGTCACTCTGAGGGGTTAAAAAGTGGTTATTCAACATGAGACACGATCCAATTGACATTTTGAATCATTTTTGGTACAGTCCCAAAAATCCATTTTCTGATGAAAAACGATGACTCCGGACCTGTCGAACGATTCCAAAATGGTCAATATGGATGAAATTTTAACATTTAATCTTTTGACTCTAAATGACTGTTGGATGTGAATTATGACTTTTTCAACTAAAATAAGTGTGTTTAAAGTCATTTATGTGCCTGAAATTGGTCAAAATTAAAGCTTTTGAATAAGCAAAAACTCTGTAAAAATGGCAATTTTGGTCAATCTGAGGGGTTAAAAAGTGGTTATTCAACATGAGGCACGATCCATTTGACATTTTGAATCATTTTTGGTACAGTCCCAAAAATCCATTTTCTGATGAAAAACGATGACTCCGGACCTGTCGAACGTTTCCAAAATGGTCAATATGGATGAAATTGTAACATTTAATCTTTTGACTCTAAATGACTGTTGGATGTGAATTATGACTTTTTCAACTAAATCAAGTGTGTTTAAAGTCATTTATGTGCCTGAAATTGGTCAAAATTGAAGCTTTTGAGTAAGCAAAACTCTGTAAAAATGGCCATTTTGGTCACTCTGAGGGGTTAAAAAGTGGTTATTCATCATGAGGCCGATCCAATTGACATTTTGAATCATTTTTGGTACAGTCCCAAAAATCCATTTTCTGATGAAAAACGATGACTCCGGACCTGTCGAACGATTCCAAAATGGTCAATATGGATGAAATTTTAACATTTAATCTTTTGACTCGAAATGACTGTTGGATGTGAATTATGACTTTTTCAACTAAAATAAGTGTGTTTAAAGTCATTTATGTGCCTGAAATTGGTCAAAATTAAAGCTTTTGAATAAGCAAAAACTCTGTAAAAATGGCAATTTTGGTCAATCTGAGGGGTTAAAAAGTGGTTATTCAACATGAGGCACGATCCATTTGACATTTTGAATCATTTTTGGTACAGTCCCAAAAATCCATTTTCTGATGAAAAACGATGACTCCGGACCTGTCGAACGTTCCCAAAATGGTCAATATGGATGAAATTTTAACATTTAATCTTTTGACTCCAAATGACTGTTGGATGGGAATTATGACTTTTTCAACTAAAATAAGTGTGTTTAAAGTCATTTATGTGCCTGAAATTGGTCAAAATTGAAGCTTTTGAGTAAGCAAAACTCTGTAAAAATGGCAATGTTGGTCACTCTGAGGGGTTAAAAAGTGGTTATTCAACATGAGGCACGATCCATTTGACATTTTGAATCATTTTTGGTACAGTCCCAAAAATCAATTTTCTGATGAAAAACGATGACTCCATACCTGTCGAACGTTTCCAAAATGGTCAATATGGATGAAATTTTAACATTTAATCTTTTGACTCTAAATGACTGTTGGATGTGAATTATGACTTTTTCAACTAAAATAAGTGTGTTTAAAGTCATTTGTGTGCCTGAAATTGGTCAAAATTGAAGCTTTTGAGTAAGCAAAACTCTGTAAAAATGGCCATTTTGGTTAGCTCTGAGGGGTTAAAAAGTGGTTATTCAACATGAGGCACGATCCAATTGACATTTTGAATCATTTTTGGTACAGTCCCAAAAATCCATTTTCTGATGAAAAACGATGACTCCGGACCTGTCGAACATTCCCAAAATGGTCAATATGGATGAAATTTTAACATTTAATCTTTTGACTCTAAATGACTGTTGGATGTGAATTATGACTTTTTCAACTAAAATAAGTGTGTTTAAAGTCATTTATATGCCTGAAATTGGTCAAAATTAAAGCTTTTGAATAAACAAAAACTCTGTAAAAATGGCAATTTTGGTCACTCTGAGGGGTTAAAAAGTGGTTATTCAACATGAGGCACGATCCATTTGACATTTTGAATCATTTTTGGTACAGTCCCAAAAATCCATTTTCTGATGAAAAACGATGACTCCGGACCTGTCGAACGTTCCCAAAATGGTCAATATGGATGAAATTTTAACATTTAATCTTTTGACTCCAAATGACTGTTGGATGTGAATTATGACCTTTTCGACTAAAATAAGTGTGTTTAAAGTCATTTCTGTGCCTGAAATTGGTCAAAATTGAAGCTTTTGAGTAAGCGAAACTCTGTAAAAATGGCAATGTTGGTCACTCTGAGGGGTTAAAAAGTGGTTATTCAACATGAGGCACGATCCAATTGACATTTTGAATCATTTTTGGTACAGTCCCAAAAATCCATTTTCTGATGAAAAACGATGACTCCGGACCTGTCGAACGTTTCCAAAATGGTCAATATGGATGAAATTTTAACATGTAATCTTTTGACTCTAAATGACTGTTGAATGTGAATTATGACTTTTTCAACTAAAATAAGTGTGTTTAAAATCATTTATGCGCCTGAAATTGGTCAAAATTAAAGCTTTTGAGTAAGCAAAACTCTGTAAAAATGGCCATTTTGGTCACTCTGAGGGGTTAAAAAGTGGTTATTCAACATGAGGCACGATCCAATTGACATTTTGAATCATTTTTGGTACAGTCCCAAAAATCCATTTTCTGATGAAAAACGATGACTCCGGACCTGTCGAACGATTCCAAAATGGTCAATATGGATGAAATTTTAACATGTAATCTTTTGACTCCAAATGACTGTTGGATGGGAATTATGACTTTTTCAACTAAAATAAGTGTGTTTAAAGTCATTTATGTGCCTGAAATTGGTCAAAATTGAAGCTTTTGAGTAAGCAAAACTCTGTAAAAATGGCAATGTTGGTCACTCTGAGGGGTTAAAAAGTGGTTATTCAACATGAGGCACGATCCATTTGACATTTTGAATAATTTTTGGTACAGTCCCAAAAATCAATTTTCTGATGAAAAACGATGACTCCGGACCTGTCGAACGTTTCCAAAATGGTCAATATGGATGAAATTTTAACATTTAATCTTTTGACTCTAAATGACTGTTGGATGTGAATTATGACTTTTTCAACTAAAATAAGTGTGTTTAAAGTCATTTATGTGCCTGAAATTGGTCAAAATTGAAGCTTTTGAGTAAGCAAAACTCTGTAAAATGGCCATTTTGGTCACTCTGAGGGGTTAAAAAGTGGTTATTCAACATGAGGCACGATCCAATTGACATTTTGAATCATTTTTGGTACAGTCCCAAAAATCCATTTTCTGATGAAAAACGATGACTCCGGACCTGTCGAACGTTCCCAAAATGGTCAATATGGATGAAATTTTAACATTTAATCTTTTGACTCCAAATGACTGTTGGATGTGAATTATGACCTTTTCGACTAAAATAAGTGTGTTTAAAGTCATTTCTGTGCCTGAAATTGGTCAAAATTGAAGCTTTTGAGTAAGCGAAACTCTGTAAAAATGGCAATGTTGGTCACTCTGAGGGGTTAAAAAGTGGTTATTCAACATGAGGCACGATCCATTTGACATTTTGAATCATTTTTGGTACAGTCCCAAAAATCAATTTTCTGATGAAAAACGATGACTCCATACCTGTCGAACGTTTCCAAAATGGTCAATATGGATGAAATTTTAACATTTAATCTTTTGACTCTAAATGACTGTTGGATGTGAATTATGACTTTTTCAACTAAAATAAGTGTGTTTAAAGTCATTTGTGTGCCTGAAATTGGTCAAAATTGAAGCTTTTGAGTAAGCAAAACTCTGTAAAAATGGCCATTTTGGTTAGCTCTGAGGGGTTAAAAAGTGGTTATTCAACATGAGGCACGATCCAATTGACATTTTGAATCATTTTTGGTACAGTCCCAAAAATCCATTTTCTGATGAAAAACGATGACTCCGGACCTGTCGAACATTCCCAAAATGGTCAATATGGATGAAATTTTAACATTTAATCTTTTGACTCTAAATGACTGTTGGATGTGAATTATGACTTTTTCAACTAAAATAAGTGTGTTTAAAGTCATTTATATGCCTGAAATTGGTCAAAATTAAAGCTTTTGAATAAAAAAAAACTCTGTAAAAATGGCAATTTTGGTCACTCTGAGGGGTTAAAAAGTGGTTATTCAACATGAGGCACGATCCATTTGACATTTTGAATCATTTTTGGTACAGTCCCAAAAATCCATTTTCTGATGAAAAACGATGACTCCGGACCTGTCGAACGTTCCCAAAATGGTCAATATGGATGAAATTTTAACATTTAATCTTTTGACTCCAAATGACTGTTGGATGGGAATTATGACTTTTTCAACTAAAATAAGTGTGTTTAAAATCATTTATGCGCTTGAAATTGGTCAAAATTAAAGCTTTTGAGTAAGCAAAACTCTGTAAAAATGGCCATTTTGGTCACTCTGAGGGGTTAAAAAGTGGTTATTCAACATGAGGCACGATCCATTTGACATTTTGAATCATTTTTGGTACAGTCCCAAAAATCCATTTTCCGATGAAAAACGATGACTCTGGACCTGTCGAACGTTTCCAAAATGGTCAATATGGATGAAATTTTAACATTTAATCTTTAGACTCTAAATGACTGTTGGATGTGAATTATGACTTTTTCAACTAAAATAAGTGTGTTTAAAGTCATTTATGTGCCTGAAATTGGTCAAAATTAAAGCTTTTGAATAAGCAAAAACTCTGTAAAAATGGCAATTTTGGTCACTCTGAGGGGTTAAAAAGTGGTTATTCAACATGAGGCACGATCCATTTGACATTTTGAATCATTTTTGGTACAGTCCCAAAAATCCATTTTCTTATGAAAAACGATGACTCCGGACCTGTCGAACGTTCCCAAAATGGTCAATATGGATGAAATTTTAACATTTAATCTTTTGACTCTAAATGACTGTTGGATGTGAAATATGACTTTTTCAACTAAAATAAGTGTGTTTAAAGTCATTTATGTGCCTGAAATTGGTCAAAATTAAAGCTTTTGAATAAGCAAAAACTCTGTAAAAATGGCAATTTTGGTCACTCTGAGGGGTTAAAAAGTGGTTATTCAACATGAGGCACGATCCATTTGACATTTTGAATCATTTTTGGTGCAGTCCCAAAAATCAATTTTCTGATGAAAAACGATGACTCCGGACCTGTCGAACGTTTCCAAAATGGTCAATATGGATGAAATTTTAACATGTAATCTTTTGACTCTAAATGACTGTTGGATGTGAATTATGACTTTTTCAACTAAAATAAGTGTGTTTAAAGTCATTTATGTGCCTGAAATTGGTCAAAATTAAAGCTTTTGAATAAGCAAAAACTCTGTAAAAATGGCCATTTTGGTCACTCTGAGGGGTTAAAAAGTGGTTATTCAACATGAGGCACGATCCAATTGACATTTTGAATCATTTTTGGTACAGTCCAAAAAATCCATTTTCTGATGAAAAATGATGACTCCGGACCTGTCGAACGATTCCAAAATGGTCAATATGGATGAAATTTTAACATGTAATCTTTTGACTCTAAATGACTGTTGGATGTGAATTATGACTTTTTCAACTAAAATAAGTGTGTTTAAAATCATTTATGCGCCTGAAATTGGTCAAAATTAAAGCTTTTGAGTAAGCAAAACTCTGTAAAAATGGCAATTTTGGTCACTCTGAGGGGTTAAAAAGTGGTTATTCAACATGAGGCACGATCCAATTGACATTTTGAATCATTTTTGGTACAGTCCCAAAAATCCATTTTCTGATGAAAAACGATGACTCCGGACCTGTCGAACGATTCCAAAATGGTCAATATGGATGAAATTTTAACATTTAATCTTTTGACTCTAAATGACTGTTGGATGTGAATTATGACTTTTTCAACTAAAATAAGTGTGTTTAAAGTCATTTATGTGCCTGAAATTGGTCAAAATTAAAGCTTTTGAATAAGCAAAAACTCTGTAAAAATGGCAAATTTGGTCACTCTGAGGGGTTAAAAAGTGGTTATTCAACATAAGGCACGATCCATTTGACATTTTGAATCATTTTTGGTACAGTCCCAAAAATCCATTTTCTGATGAAAAACGATGACTCCGGACCTGTCGAACGTTCCCAAAATGGTCAATATGGATGAAATTTTAACATTTAATCTTTTGACTCCAAATGACTGTTGGATGGGAATTATGACTTTTTCAACTAAAATAAGTGTGTTTAAAGTCATTTATGTGCCTGAAATTGGTCAAAATTGAAGCTTTTGAGTAAGCAAAACTCTGTAAAAATGGCAATGTTGGTCACTCTGAGGGGTTAAAAAGTGGTTATTCAACATGAGGCACGATCCATTTGACATTTTGAATCATTTTTGGTACAGTCCCAAAAATCAATTTTCTGATGAAAAACGATGACTCCGGACCTGTCGAACGTTTCCAAAATGGTCAATATGGATGAAATTTTAACATTTAATCTTTTGACTCTAAATGACTGTTGGATGTGAATTATGACTTTTTCAACTAAAATGAGTGTGTTTAAAGTCATTTATGTGCCTGAAATTGGTCAAAATTGAAGCTTTTGAGTAAGCAAAACTCTGTAAAAATTGCCATTTTGGTCACTCTGAGGGGTTAAAAAGTGGTTATTCAACATGAGGCACGATCCAATTGACATTTTGAATCATTTTTGGTACAGTCCCAAAAATCCATTTTCTGATGAAAAACGATGACTCCGGACCTGTCGAACGTTCCCAAAATGGTCAATATGGATGAAATTTTAACATTTAATCTTTTGACTCCAAATGACTGTTGGATGTGAATTATGACCTTTTTGACTAAAATAAGTGTGTTTAAAGTCATTTCTGTGCCTGAAATTGGTCAAAATTGAAGCTTTTGAGTAAGCGAAACTCTGTAAAAATCGCAATGTTGGTCACTCTGAGGGGTTAAAAAGTGGTTATTCAACATGAGGCACGATCCATTTGACATTTTGAATCATTTTTGGTACAGTCCCAAAAATCCATTTTCTGATGAAAAACGATGACTCCGGACCTGTCGAACGTTTCCAAAATGGTCAATATGGATGAAATTTTAACATTTAATCTTTTGACTCTAAATGACTGTTGGATGTGAATTATGACTTTTTCAACTAAATCAAGTGTGTTTAAAGTCATTTATGTGCCTGAAATTGGTCAAAATTGAAGCTTTTGAGTAAGCAAAACTCTGTAAAAATGGCCATTTTGGTCACTCTGAGGGGTCAAAAAGTGGTTATTCAACATGAGGCACGATCCAATTGACATTTTGAATCATTTTTGGTACAGTCCCAAAAATCCATTTTCTGATGAAAAACGATGACTCCGGACCTGTCGAACATTCCCAAAATGGTCAATATGGATGAAATTTTAACATTTAATCTTTTGACTCTAAATGACTGTTGGATGTGAATTATGACTTTTTCAACTAAAATAAGTGTGTTTAAAGTCATTTGTGTGCCTGAAATTGGTCAAAATTGAAGCTTTTGAGTAAGCAAAACTCTGTAAAAATGGCCATTTTGGTTAGCTCTGAGGGGTTAAAAAGTGGTTATTCAACATGAGGCACGATCCAATTGACATTTTGAATCATTTTTGGTACAGTCCCAAAAATCCATTTTCTGATGAAAAACGATGACTCCGGACCTGTCGAACATTCCCAAAATGGTCAATATGGATGAAATTTTAACATTTAATCTTTTGACTCTAAATGACTGTTGGATGTGAATTATGACTTTTTCAACTAAAATAAGTGTGTTTAAAGTCATTTATATGCCTGAAATTGGTCAAAATTAAAGCTTTTGAATAAAAAAAAACTCTGTAAAAATGGCAATTTTGGTCACTCTGAGGGGTTAAAAAGTGGTTATTCAACATGAGGCACGATCCATTTGACATTTTGAATCATTTTTGGTACAGTCCCAAAAATCCATTTTCTGATGAAAAACGATGACTCCGGACCTGTCGAACGTTCCCAAAATGGTCAATATGGATGAAATTTTAACATTTAATCTTTTGACTCCAAATGACTGTTGGATGGGAATTATGACTTTTTCAACTAAAATAAGTGTGTTTAAAATCATTTATGCGCTTGAAATTGGTCAAAATTAAAGCTTTTGAGTAAGCAAAACTCTGTAAAAATGGCCATTTTGGTCACTCTGAGGGGTTAAAAAGTGGTTATTCAACATGAGGCACGATCCATTTGACATTTTGAATCATTTTTGGTACAGTCCCAAAAATCCATTTTCCGATGAAAAACGATGACTCTGGACCTGTCGAACGTTTCCAAAATGGTCAATATGGATGAAATTTTAACATTTAATCTTTAGACTCTAAATGACTGTTGGATGTGAATTATGACTTTTTCAACTAAAATAAGTGTGTTTAAAGTCATTTATGTGCCTGAAATTGGTCAAAATTAAAGCTTTTGAATAAGCAAAAACTCTGTAAAAATGGCAATTTTGGTCACTCTGAGGGGTTAAAAAGTGGTTATTCAACATGAGGCACGATCCATTTGACATTTTGAATCATTTTTGGTACAGTCCCAAAAATCCATTTTCTTATGAAAAACGATGACTCCGGACCTGTCGAACGTTCCCAAAATGGTCAATATGGATGAAATTTTAACATTTAATCTTTTGACTCTAAATGACTGTTGGATGTGAAATATGACTTTTTCAACTAAAATAAGTGTGTTTAAAGTCATTTATGTGCCTGAAATTGGTCAAAATTAAAGCTTTTGAATAAGCAAAAACTCTGTAAAAATGGCAATTTTGGTCACTCTGAGGGGTTAAAAAGTGGTTATTCAACATGAGGCACGATCCATTTGACATTTTGAATCATTTTTGGTGCAGTCCCAAAAATCAATTTTCTGATGAAAAACGATGACTCCGGACCTGTCGAACGTTTCCAAAATGGTCAATATGGATGAAATTTTAACATGTAATCTTTTGACTCTAAATGACTGTTGGATGTGAATTATGACTTTTTCAACTAAAATAAGTGTGTTTAAAGTCATTTATGTGCCTGAAATTGGTCAAAATTAAAGCTTTTGAATAAGCAAAAACTCTGTAAAAATGGCCATTTTGGTCACTCTGAGGGGTTAAAAAGTGGTTATTCAACATGAGGCACGATCCAATTGACATTTTGAATCATTTTTGGTACAGTCCAAAAAATCCATTTTCTGATGAAAAATGATGACTCCGGACCTGTCGAACGATTCCAAAATGGTCAATATGGATGAAATTTTAACATGTAATCTTTTGACTCTAAATGACTGTTGGATGTGAATTATGACTTTTTCAACTAAAATAAGTGTGTTTAAAATCATTTATGCGCCTGAAATTGGTCAAAATTAAAGCTTTTGAGTAAGCAAAACTCTGTAAAAATGGCAATTTTGGTCACTCTGAGGGGTTAAAAAGTGGTTATTCAACATGAGGCACGATCCAATTGACATTTTGAATCATTTTTGGTACAGTCCCAAAAATCCATTTTCTGATGAAAAACGATGACTCCGGACCTGTCGAACGATTCCAAAATGGTCAATATGGATGAAATTTTAACATTTAATCTTTTGACTCTAAATGACTGTTGGATGTGAATTATGACTTTTTCAACTAAAATAAGTGTGTTTAAAGTCATTTATGTGCCTGAAATTGGTCAAAATTAAAGCTTTTGAATAAGCAAAAACTCTGTAAAAATGGCAAATTTGGTCACTCTGAGGGGTTAAAAAGTGGTTATTCAACATGAGGCACGATCCATTTGACATTTTGAATCATTTTTGGTACAGTCCCAAAAATCCATTTTCTGATGAAAAACGATGACTCCGGACCTGTCGAACGTTCCCAAAATGGTCAATATGGATGAAATTTTAACATTTAATCTTTTGACTCCAAATGACTGTTGGATGGGAATTATGACTTTTTCAACTAAAATAAGTGTGTTTAAAGTCATTTATGTGCCTGAAATTGGTCAAAATTGAAGCTTTTGAGTAAGCAAAACTCTGTAAAAATGGCAATGTTGGTCACTCTGAGGGGTTAAAAAGTGGTTATTCAACATGAGGCACGATCCATTTGACATTTTGAATCATTTTTGGTACAGTCCCAAAAATCAATTTTCTGATGAAAAACGATGACTCCGGACCTGTCGAACGTTTCCAAAATGGTCAATATGGATGAAATTTTAACATTTAATCTTTTGACTCTAAATGACTGTTGGATGTGAATTATGACTTTTTCAACTAAAATGAGTGTGTTTAAAGTCATTTATGTGCCTGAAATTGGTCAAAATTGAAGCTTTTGAGTAAGCAAAACTCTGTAAAAATTGCCATTTTGGTCACTCTGAGGGGTTAAAAAGTGGTTATTCAACATGAGGCACGATCCAATTGACATTTTGAATCATTTTTGGTACAGTCCCAAAAATCCATTTTCTGATGAAAAACGATGACTCCGGACCTGTCGAACGTTCCCAAAATGGTCAATATGGATGAAATTTTAACATTTAATCTTTTGACTCCAAATGACTGTTGGATGTGAATTATGACCTTTTTGACTAAAATAAGTGTGTTTAAAGTCATTTCTGTGCCTGAAATTGGTCAAAATTGAAGCTTTTGAGTAAGCGAAACTCTGTAAAAATCGCAATGTTGGTCACTCTGAGGGGTTAAAAAGTGGTTATTCAACATGAGGCACGATCCATTTGACATTTTGAATCATTTTTGGTACAGTCCCAAAAATCCATTTTCTGATGAAAAACGATGACTCCGGACCTGTCGAACGTTTCCAAAATGGTCAATATGGATGAAATTTTAACATTTAATCTTTTGACTCTAAATGACTGTTGGATGTGAATTATGACTTTTTCAACTAAATCAAGTGTGTTTAAAGTCATTTATGTGCCTGAAATTGGTCAAAATTGAAGCTTTTGAGTAAGCAAAACTCTGTAAAAATGGCCATTTTGGTCACTCTGAGGGGTCAAAAAGTGGTTATTCAACATGAGGCACGATCCAATTGACATTTTGAATCATTTTTGGTACAGTCCCAAAAATCCATTTTCTGATGAAAAATGATGACTCCGGACCTGTCGAACGATTCCAAAATGGTCAAGATGGATGAAATTTTAACATGTAATCTTTTGACTCTAAATGACTGTTGGATGTGAATTATGACTTTTTCAACTAAAATAAGTGTGTTTAAAATCATTTATGCGCCTGAAATTGGTCAAAATTAAAGCTTTTGAGTAAGCAAAACTCTGTAAAAATGGCAATTTTGGTCACTCTGAGGGGTTAAAAAGTGGTTATTCAACATGAGGCACGATCCAATTGACATTTTGAATCATTTTTGGTACAGTCCCAAAAATCCATTTTCTGATGAAAAACGATGACTCCGGACCTGTCGAACGTTCCCAAAATGGTCAATATGGATGAAATTTTAACATTTAATCTTTTGACTCCAAATGACTGTTGGATGGGAATTATGACTTTTTCAACTAAAATAAGTGTGTTTAAAGTCATTTATGTGCCTGAAATTGGTCAAAATTGAAGCTTTTGAGTAAGCAAAACTCTGTAAAAATGGCAATGTTGGTCACTCTGAGGGGTTAAAAAGTGGTTATTCAACATGAGGCACGATCCATTTGACATTTTGAATCATTTTTGGTACAGTCCCAAAAATCAATTTTCTGATGAAAAACGATGACTCCGGACCTGTCGAACGTTTCCAAAATGGTCAATATGGATGAAATTTTAACATTTAATCTTTTGACTCTAAATGACTGTTGGATGTGAATTATGACTTTTTCAACTAAAATAAGTGTGTTTAAAGTCATTTATGTGCCTGAAATTGGTCAAAATTGAAGCTTTTGAGTAAGCAAAACTCTGTAAAAATTGCCATTTTGGTCACTCTGAGGGGTTAAAAAGTGGTTATTCAACATGAGGCACGATCCAATTGACATTTTGAATCATTTTTGGTACAGTCCCAAAAATCCATTTTCTGATGAAAACCAATGACTCCGGACCTGTCGAACGTTCCCAAAATGGTCAATATGGATGAAATTGTAACATTTAATCTTTTGACTCTAAATGACTGTTGGATGTGAATTATGACTTTTTCAACTAAATCAAGTGTGTTTAAAGTCATTTATGTGCCTGAAATTGGTCAAAATTGAAGCTTTTGAGTAAGCAAAACTCTGTAAAAATGGCCATTTTGGTCACTCTGAGGGGTTAAAAAGTGGTTATTCAACATGAGACACGATCCAATTGACATTTTGAATCATTTTTGGTACAGTCCCAAAAATCCATTTTCTGATGAAAAACGATGACTCCGGACCTGTCGAACGATTCCAAAATGGTCAATATGGATGAAATTTTAACATTTAATCTTTTGACTCTAAATGACTGTTGGATGTGAATTATGACTTTTTCAACTAAAATAAGTGTGTTTAAAGTCATTTATGTGCCTGAAATTGGTCAAAATTAAAGCTTTTGAATAAGCAAAAACTCTGTAAAAATGGCAATTTTGGTCAATCTGAGGGGTTAAAAAGTGGTTATTCAACATGAGGCACGATCCATTTGACATTTTGAATCATTTTTGGTACAGTCCCAAAAATCCATTTTCTGATGAAAAACGATGACTCCGGACCTGTCGAACGTTTCCAAAATGGTCAATATGGATGAAATTGTAACATTTAATCTTTTGACTCTAAATGACTGTTGGATGTGAATTATGACTTTTTCAACTAAATCAAGTGTGTTTAAAGTCATTTATGTGCCTGAAATTGGTCAAAATTGAAGCTTTTGAGTAAGCAAAACTCTGTAAAAATGGCCATTTTGGTCACTCTGAGGGGTTAAAAAGTGGTTATTCATCATGAGGCACGATCCAATTGACATTTTGAATCATTTTTGGTACAGTCCCAAAAATCCATTTTCTGATGAAAAACGATGACTCCGGACCTGTCGAACGATTCCAAAATGGTCAATATGGATGAAATTTTAACATTTAATCTTTTGACTCTAAATGACTGTTGGATGTGAATTATGACTTTTTCAACTAAAATAAGTGTGTTTAAAGTCATTTATGTGCCTGAAATTGGTCAAAATTAAAGCTTTTGAATAAGCAAAAACTCTGTAAAAATGGCAATTTTGGTCAATCTGAGGGGTTAAAAAGTGGTTATTCAACATGAGGCACGATCCATTTGACATTTTGAATCATTTTTGGTACAGTCCCAAAAATCCATTTTCTGATGAAAAACGATGACTCCGGACCTGTCGAACGTTCCCAAAATGGTCAATATGGATGAAATTTTAACATTTAATCTTTTGACTCCAAATGACTGTTGGATGGGAATTATGACTTTTTCAACTAAAATAAGTGTGTTTAAAGTCATTTATGTGCCTGAAATTGGTCAAAATTGAAGCTTTTGAGTAAGCAAAACTCTGTAAAAATGGCAATGTTGGTCACTCTGAGGGGTTAAAAAGTGGTTATTCAACATGAGGCACGATCCATTTGACATTTTGAATCATTTTTGGTACAGTCCCAAAAATCAATTTTCTGATGAAAAACGATGACTCCGGACCTGTCGAACGTTTCCAAAATGGTCAATATGGATGAAATTTTAACATTTAATCTTTTGACTCTAAATGACTTTTGGATGTGAATTATGACTTTTTCAACTAAAATAAGTGTGTTTAAAGTCATTTATGTGCCTGAAATTGGTCAAAATTGAAGCTTTTGAGTAAGCAAAACTCTGTAAAAATTGCCATTTTGGTCACTCTGAGGGGTTAAAAAGTGGTTATTCAACATGAGGCACGATCCAATTGACATTTTGAATCATTTTTGGTACAGTCCCAAAAATCCATTTTCTGATGAAAAACAATGACTCCGGACCTGTCGAACGTTCCCAAAATGGTCAATATGGATGAAATTTTGACATTTAATCTTTTGACTCCAAATGACTGTTGGATGTGAATTATGACCTTTTCGACTAAAATAAGTGTGTTTAAAGTCATTTCTGTGCCTGAAATTGGTCAAAATTGAAGCTTTTGAGTAAGCGAAACTCTGTAAAAATGGCAATGTTGGTCACTCTGAGGGGTTAAAAAGTGGTTATTCAACATGAGGCACGATCCATTTGACATTTTGAATCATTTTTGGTACAGTCCCAAAAATCCATTTTCTGATGAAAAACGATGACTCCGGACCTGTCGAACGTTTCCAAAATGGTCAATATGGATGAAATTGTAACATTTAATCTTTTGACTCTAAATGACTGTTGGATGTGAATTATGACTTTTTCAACTAAATCAAGTGTGTTTAAAGTCATTTATGTGCCTGAAATTGGTCAAAATTGAAGCTTTTGAGTAAGCAAAACTCTGTAAAAATGGCCATTTTGGTCACTCTGAGGGGTTAAAAAGTGGTTATTCAACATGAGGCACGATCCAATTGACATTTTGAATCATTTTTGGTACAGTCCCAAAAATCCATTTTCTGATGAAAAACGATGACTCCGGACCTGTCGAACGATTCCAAAATGGTCAATATGGATGAAATTTTAACATTTAATCTTTTGACTCGAAATGACTGTTGGATGTGAATTATGACTTTTTCAACTAAAATAAGTGTGTTTAAAGTCATTTATGTGCCTGAAATTGGTCAAAATTAAAGCTTTTGAATAAGCAAAAACTCTGTAAAAATGGCAATTTTGGTCAATCTGAGGGGTTAAAAAGTGGTTATTCAACATGAGGCACGATCCATTTGACATTTTGAATCATTTTTGGTACAGTCCCAAAAATCCATTTTCTGATGAAAAACGATGACTCCGGACCTGTCGAACGTTCCCAAAATGGTCAATATGGATGAAATTTTAACATTTAATCTTTTGACTCCAAATGACTGTTGGATGGGAATTATGACTTTTTCAACTAAAATAAGTGTGTTTAAAGTCATTTATGTGCCTGAAATTGGTCAAAATTGAAGCTTTTGAGTAAGCAAAACTCTGTAAAAATGGCAATGTTGGTCACTCTGAGGGGTTAAAAAGTGGTTATTCAACATGAGGCACGATCCATTTGACATTTTGAATAATTTTTGGTACAGTCCCAAAAATCAATTTTCTGATGAAAAACGATGACTCCGGACCTGTCGAACGTTTCCAAAATGGTCAATATGGATGAAATTTTAACATTTAATCTTTTGACTCTAAATGACTGTTGGATGTGAATTATGACTTTTTCAACTAAAATAAGTGTGTTTAAAGTCATTTATGTGCCTGAAATTGGTCAAAATTAAAGCTTTTGAGTAAGCAAAACTCTGTAAAAATGGCCATTTTGGTCACTCTGAGGGGTTAAAAAGTGGTTATTCAACATGAGGCACGATCCAATTGACATTTTGAATCATTTTTGGTACAGTCCCAAAAATCCATTTTCTGATGAAAAACGATGACTCCGGACCTGTCGAACGTTCCCAAAATGGTCAATATGGATGAAATTTTAACATTTAATCTTTTGACTCCAAATGACTGTTGGATGTGAATTATGACCTTTTCGACTAAAATAAGTGTGTTTAAAGTCATTTCTGTGCCTGAAATTGGTCAAAATTGAAGCTTTTGAGTAAGCGAAACTCTGTAAAAATGGCAATGTTGGTCACTCTGAGGGGTTAAAAAGTGGTTATTCAACATGAGGCACGATCCATTTGACATTTTGAATCATTTTTGGTACAGTCCCAAAAATCCATTTTCTGATGAAAAACGATGACTCATGACCTGTCGAACGTTTCCAAAATGGTCAATATGGATGAAATTTTAACATTTAATCTTTTGACTCTAAATGACTGTTGGATGTGAATTATGACTTTTTCAACTAAATCAAGTGTGTTTAAAGTCATTTATGTGCCTGAAATTGGTCAAAATTGAAGCTTTTGAGTAAGCAAAACTCTGTAAAAATGGCCATTTTGGTCACTCTGAGGGGTTAAAAAGTGGTTATTCAACATGAGGCACGATCCAATTGACATTTTGAATCATTTTTGGTACAGTCCCAAAAATCCATTTTCTGATGAAAAACGATGACTCCGGACCTGTCGAACGTTTCCAAAATGGTCAATATGGATGAAATTTTAACATGTAATCTTTTGACTCTAAATGACTGTTGAATGTGAATTATGACTTTTTCAACTAAAATAAGTGTGTTTAAAATCATTTATGCGCCTGAAATTGGTCAAAATTAAAGCTTTTGAGTAAGCAAAACTCTGTAAAAATGGCCATTTTGGTCACTCTGAGGGGTTAAAAAGTGGTTATTCAACATGAGGCACGATCCAATTGACATTTTGAATCATTTTTGGTACAGTCCCAAAAATCCATTTTCTGATGAAAAACGATGACTCCGGACCTGTCGAACGATTCCAAAATGGTCAATATGGATGAAATTTTAACATGTAATCTTTTGACTCCAAATGACTGTTGGATGGGAATTATGACTTTTTCAACTAAAATAAGTGTGTGTGTTTAAAGTCATTTATGTGCCTGAAATTGGTCAAAATTGAAGCTTTTGAGTAAGCAAAACTCTGTAAAAATGGCAATGTTGGTCACTCTGAGGGGTTAAAAAGTGGTTATTCAACATGAGGCACGATCCATTTGACATTTTGAATAATTTTTGGTACAGTCCCAAAAATCAATTTTCTGATGAAAAACGATGACTCCGGACCTGTCGAACGTTTCCAAAATGGTCAATATGGATGAAATTTTAACATTTAATCTTTTGACTCTAAATGACTGTTGGATGTGAATTATGACTTTTTCAACTAAAATAAGTGTGTTTAAAGTCATTTGTGTGCCTGAAATTGGTCAAAATTGAAGCTTTTGAGTAAGCAAAACTCTGTAAAAATTGCCATTTTGGTTAGCTCTGAGGGGTTAAAAAGTGGTTATTCAACATGAGGCACGATCCAATTGACATTTTGAATCATTTTTGGTACAGTCCCAAAAATCCATTTTCTGATGAAAAACGATGACTCCGGACCTGTCGAACATTCCCAAAATGGTCAATATGGATGAAATTTTAACATTTAATCTTTTGACTCTAAATGACTGTTGGATGTGAATTATGACTTTTTCAACTAAAATAAGTGTGTTTAAAGTCATTTATATGCCTGAAATTGGTCAAAATTAAAGCTTTTGAATAAACAAAAACTCTGTAAAAATGGCAATTTTGGTCACTCTGAGGGGTTAAAAAGTGGTTATTCAACATGAGGCACGATCCATTTGACATTTTGAATCATTTTTGGTACAGTCCCAAAAATCCATTTTCTGATGAAAAACGATGACTCCGGACCTGTCGAACGTTCCCAAAATGGTCAATATGGATGAAATTTTAACATTTAATCTTTTGACTCCAAATGACTGTTGGATGGGAATTATGACTTTTTCAACTAAAATAAGTGTGTTTAAAATCATTTATGCGCTTGAAATTGGTCAAAATTAAAGCTTTTGAGTAAGCAAAACTCTGTAAAAATGGCCATTTTGGTCACTCTGAGGGGTTAAAAAGTGGTTATTCAACATGAGGCACGATCCATTTGACATTTTGAATCATTTTTGGTACAGTCCCAAAAATCCATTTTCCGATGAAAAACGATGACTCTGGACCTGTCGAACGTTTCCAAAATGGTCAATATGGATGAAATTTTAACATTTAATCTTTAGACTCTAAATGACTGTTGGATGTGAATTATGACTTTTTCAACTAAAATAAGTGTGTTTAAAGTCATTTATGTGCCTGAAATTGGTCAAAATTAAAGCTTTTGAATAAGCAAAAACTCTGTAAAAATGGCAATTTTGGTCACTCTGAGGGGTTAAAAAGTGGTTATTCAACATGAGGCACGATCCATTTGACATTTTGAATCATTTTTGGTACAGTCCCAAAAATCCATTTTCTTATGAAAAACGATGACTCCGGACCTGTCGAACGTTCCCAAAATGGTCAATATGGATGAAATTTTAACATTTAATCTTTTGACTCTAAATGACTGTTGGATGTGAATTATGACTTTTTCAACTAAAATAAGTGTGTTTAAAGTCATTTATGTGCCTGAAATTGGTCAAAATTAAAGCTTTTGAATAAGCAAAAACTCTGTAAAAATGGCAATTTTGGTCACTCTGAGGGGTTAAAAAGTGGTTATTCAACATGAGGCACGATCCATTTGACATTTTGAATCATTTTTGGTGCAGTCCCAAAAATCAATTTTCTGATGAAAAACGATGACTCCGGACCTGTCGAACGTTTCCAAAATGGTCAATATGGATGAAATTTTAACATGTAATCTTTTGACTCTAAATGACTGTTGGATGTGAATTATGACTTTTTCAACTAAAATAAGTGTGTTTAAAGTCATTTATGTGCCTGAAATTGGTCAAAATTAAAGCTTTTGAATAAGCAAAAACTCTGTAAAAATGGCCATTTTGGTCACTCTGAGGGGTTAAAAAGTGGTTATTCAACATGAGGCACGATCCAATTGACATTTTGAATCATTTTTGGTACAGTCCAAAAAATCCATTTTCTGATGAAAAATGATGACTCCGGACCTGTCGAACGATTCCAAAATGGTCAATATGGATGAAATTTTAACATGTAATCTTTTGACTCTAAATGACTGTTGGATGTGAATTATGACTTTTTCAACTAAAATAAGTGTGTTTAAAATCATTTATGCGCCTGAAATTGGTCAAAATTAAAGCTTTTGAGTAAGCAAAACTCTGTAAAAATGGCAATTTTGGTCACTCTGAGGGGTTAAAAAGTGGTTATTCAACATGAGGCACGATCCAATTGACATTTTGAATCATTTTTGGTACAGTCCCAAAAATCCATTTTCTGATGAAAAACGATGACTCCGGACCTGTCGAACGATTCCAAAATGGTCAATATGGATGAAATTTTAACATTTAATCTTTTGACTCTAAATGACTGTTGGATGTGAATTATGACTTTTTCAACTAAAATAAGTGTGTTTAAAGTCATTTATGTGCCTGAAATTGGTCAAAATTAAAGCTTTTGAATAAGCAAAAACTCTGTAAAAATGGCAAATTTGGTCACTCTGAGGGGTTAAAAAGTGGTTATTCAACATGAGGCACGATCCATTTGACATTTTGAATCATTTTTGGTACAGTCCCAAAAATCCATTTTCTGATGAAAAACGATGACTCCGGACCTGTCGAACGTTCCCAAAATGGTCAATATGGATGAAATTTTAACATTTAATCTTTTGACTCCAAATGACTGTTGGATGGGAATTATGACTTTTTCAACTAAAATAAGTGTGTTTAAAGTCATTTATGTGCCTGAAATTGGTCAAAATTGAAGCTTTTGAGTAAGCAAAACTCTGTAAAAATGGCAATGTTGGTCACTCTGAGGGGTTAAAAAGTGGTTATTCAACATGAGGCACGATCCATTTGACATTTTGAATCATTTTTGGTACAGTCCCAAAAATCAATTTTCTGATGAAAAACGATGACTCCGGACCTGTCGAACGTTTCCAAAATGGTCAATATGGATGAAATTTTAACATTTAATCTTTTGACTCTAAATGACTGTTGGATGTGAATTATGACTTTTTCAACTAAAATGAGTGTGTTTAAAGTCATTTATGTGCCTGAAATTGGTCAAAATTGAAGCTTTTGAGTAAGCAAAACTCTGTAAAAATTGCCATTTTGGTCACTCTGAGGGGTTAAAAAGTGGTTATTCAACATGAGGCACGATCCAATTGACATTTTGAATCATTTTTGGTACAGTCCCAAAAATCCATTTTCTGATGAAAAACAATGAATCCGGACCGGTCGAACGTTCCCAAAATGGTCAATATGGATGAAATTTTGACATTTAATCTTTTGACTCCAAATGACTGTTGGATGTGAATTATGACCTTTTCGACTAAAATAAGTGTGTTTAAAGTCATTTCTGTGCCTGAAATTGGTCAAAATTGAAGCTTTTGAGTAAGCGAAACTCTGTAAAAATGGCAATGTTGGTCACTCTGAGGGGTTAAAAAGTGGTTATTCAACATGAGGCACGATCCATTTGACATTTTGAATCATTTTTGGTACAGTCCCAAAAATCCATTTTCTGATGAAAAACGATGACTCCGGACCTGTCGAACGTTTCCAAAATGGTCAATATGGATGAAATTGTAACATTTAATCTTTTGACTCTAAATGACTGTTGGATGTGAATTATGACTTTTTCAACTAAATCAAGTGTGTTTAAAGTCATTTATGTGCCTGAAATTGGTCAAAATTGAAGCTTTTGAGTAAGCAAAACTCTGTAAAAATGGCCATTTTGGTCACTCTGAGGGGTTAAAAAGTGGTTATTCAACATGAGGCACGATCCAATTGACATTTTGAATCATTTTTGGTACAGTCCCAAAAATCCATTTTCTTATGAAAAACGATGACTCCGGACCTGTCGAACGTTCCCAAAATGGTCAATATGGATGAAATTTTAACATTTAATCTTTTGACTCTAAATGACTGTTGGATGTGAATTATGACTTTTTCAACTAAAATAAGTGTGTTTAAAGTCATTTATGTGCCTGAAATTGGTCAAAATTAAAGCTTTTGAATAAGCAAAAACTCTGTAAAAATGGCAATTTTGGTCACTCTGAGGGGTTAAAAAGTGGTTATTCAACATGAGGCACGATCCATTTGACATTTTGAATCATTTTTGGTGCAGTCCCAAAAATCCCTTTTCTGATGAAAAACGATGACTCCGGACCTGTCGAACGTTTCCAAAATGGTCAATATGGATGAAATTTTAACATGTAATCTTTTGACTCTAAATGACTGTTGGATGTGAATTATGACTTTTTCAACTAAAATAAGTGTGTTTAAAATCATTTATGCGCCTGAAATTGGTCAAAATTAAAGCTTTTGAGTAAGCAAAACTCT
Source organism: Lissotriton vulgaris (assembly GCF_964263255.1). Taxonomy (NCBI): domain Eukaryota; kingdom Metazoa; phylum Chordata; class Amphibia; order Caudata; family Salamandridae; genus Lissotriton; species Lissotriton vulgaris. The sequence continues at coordinate 68,626 of NW_028254007.1, forward strand.
GTAAAAATGGCCATTTTGGTCACTCTGAGGGGTTAAAAAGTGGTTATTCAACATGAGGCACGATCCAACTGACATTTTGAATCATTTTTGGTACAGTCCCAAAAATCAATTTTCTGATGAAAAACGATGACTCCATACCTGTCGAACGTTTCCAAAATGGTCAATATGGATGAAATTTTAACATTTAATCTTTTGACTCTAAATGACTGTTGGATGTGAATTATGACTTTTTCAACTAAAATAAGTGTGTTTAAAGTCATTTATGTGCCTGAAATTGGTCAAAATTAAAGCTTTTGAATAAGCAAAAACTCTGTAAAAATGGCAATTTTGGTCACTCTGAGTGGTTAAAAAGTGGTTATTCAACATGAGGCACGATCCATTTGACATTTTGAATCATTTTTGGTACAGTCCCAAAAATCCATTTTCTGATGAAAAACGATGACTCCGGACCTGTCGAACGTTCCCAAAATGGTCAATATGGATGAAATTTTAACATTTAATCTTTTGACTCCAAATGACTGTTGGATGTGAATTATGACCTTTTCGACTAAAATAAGTGTGTTTAAAGTCATTTCTGTGCCTGAAATTGGTCAAAATTGAAGCTTTTGAGTAAGCGAAACTCTGTAAAAATGGCAATGTTGGTCACTCTGAGGGGTTAAAAAGTGGTTATTCAACATGAGGCACGATCCATTTGACATTTTGAATCATTTTTGGTACAGTCCCAAAAATCAATTTTCTGATAAAAAACGATGACTCGGGACCTGTCGAACGTTCCCAAAATGGTCAATATGGATGAAATTTTAACATTTAATCTTTTGACTCCAAATGACTGTTGGATGGGAATTATGACTTTTTCAACTAAAATAAGTGTGTTTAAAGTCATTTATGTGCCTGAAATTGGTCAAAATTGAAGCTTTTGAGTAAGCAAAACTCTGTAAAAATGGCCATTTTGGTCACTCTGAGGGGTTAAAAAGTGGTTATTCAACATGAGGCACGATCCATTTGACATTTTGAATCATTTTTGGTACAGTCCCAAAAATCCATTTTCTGATGAAAAACAATGACTCTGGACCTGTCGAACGTTTCCAAAATGGTCAATATGGATAAAATTTTAACATTTAATCTTTAGACTCTAAATGACTGTTGGATGTGAATTATGACTTTTTCAACTAAAATAAGTGTGTTTAAAGTCATTTATGTGCCTGAAATTGGTCAAAATTAAAGCTTTTGAATAAGCAAAAACTCTGTAAAAATGGCAATTTTGGTCACTCTGAGGGGTTAAAAAGTGGTTATTCAACATGAGGCACGATCCATTTGACATTTTGAATCATTTTTGGTGCAGTCCCAAAAATCCATTTTCTGATGAAAAACGATGACTCCGGACCTGTCGAACGTTTCCAAAATGGTCAATATGGATGAAATTTTAACATGTAATCTTTTGACTCTAAATGACTGTTGGATGTGAATTATGACTTTTTCAACTAAAATAAGTGTGTTTAAAGTCATTTATGTGCCTGAAATTGGTCAAAATTGAAGCTTTTGAGTAAGCAAAACTCTGTAAAAATGGCAATGTTGGTCACTCTGAGGGGTTAAAAAGTGGTTATTCAACATGAGGCACGATCCATTTGACATTTTGAATCATTTTTGGTACAGTCCCAAAAATCCATTTTCTGATGAAAAACAATGACTCCGGACCTGTCGAACATTCCCAAAATGGTCAATATGGATGAAATTTTAACATTTAATCTTTTGACTCTAAATGACTGTTGGATGTGAATTATGACTTTTTCAACTAAAATAAGTGTGTTTAAAGTCATTTATGTGCCTGAAATTGGTCAAAATTGAAGCTTTTGAGTAAGCAAAACTCTGTAAAAATTGCCATTTTGGTCACTCTGAGGGGTTAAAAAGTGGTTATTCAACATGAGGCACGATCCAATTGACATTTTGAATCATTTTTGGTACAGTCCCAAAAATCCATTTTCTGATGAAAAACAATGACTCCGGACCTGTCGAACGTTCCCAAAATGGTCAATATGGATGAAATTTTGACATTTAATCTTTTGACTCCAAATGACTGTTGGATGTGAATTATGACCTTTTCGACTAAAATAAGTGTGTTTAAAGTCATTTCTGTGCCTGAAATTGGTCAAAATTGAAGCTTTTGAGTAAGCGAAACTATGTAAAAATGGCAATGTTGGTCACTCTGAGGGGTTAAAAAGTGGTTATTCAACATGAGGCACGATCCATTTGACATTTTGAATCATTTTTGGTACAGTCCCAAAAATCCATTTTCTGATGAAAAACGATGACTCCGGACCTGTCGAACGTTTACAAAATGGTCAATATGGATGAAATTTTAACATTTAATCTTTTGACTCTAAATGACTGTTGGATGTGAATTATGACTTTTTCAACTAAAATAAGTGTGTTTAAAGTCATTTATGTGCCTGAAATTGGTCAAAATTTAAGCTTTTGAGTAAGCAAAACTCTGTAAAAATTGCCATTTTGGTCACTCTGAGGGGTTAAAAAGTGTTTATTCAACATGAGGCACGATCCAATTGACATTTTGAATCATTTTTGGTACAGTCCCAAAAATCCATTTTCTGATGAAAAACGATGACTCCGGACCTGTCGAACGATTCCAAAATGGTCAATATGGATGAAATGTTAACATTTAATCTTTTGACTCTAAATGACTGTTGGATGTGAATTATGACTTTTTCAACTAAAATAAGTGTGTTTAAAGTCATTTATGTGCCTGAAATTGGTCAAAATTAAAGCTTTTGAATAAGCAAAAACTCTGTAAAAATGGCAATTTTGGTCACTCTGAGGGGTTAAAAAGTGGTTATTCAACATGAGGCACGATCCATTTGACATTTTGAATCATTTTTGGTACAGTCCCAAAAATCCATTTTCTGATGAAAAACGATGACTCCGGACCTGTCGAACGTTTCCAAAATGGTCAATATGGATGAAATTTTAACATTTAATCTTTTGACTCTAAATGACTGTTGGATGTGAATTATGACTTTTTCAACTAAAATAAGTGTGTTTAAAGTCATTTATGTGCCTGAAATTGGTCAAAATTGAAGCTTTTGAGTAAGCAAAACTCTGTAAAAATTGCCATTTTGATCACTCTGAGGGGTTAAAAAGTGGTTATTCAACATGAGGCACGATCCAATTGACATTTTGAATCATTTTTGGTACAGTCCCAAAAATCCATTTTCTGATGAAAAACGATGACTCCGGACCTGTCGAACGTTCCCAAAATGGTCAATATGGATGAAATTTTGACATTTACTCTTTTGACTCCAAATGACTGTTGGATGTGAATTATGACCTTTTCGACTAAAATAAGTGTGTTTAAAGTCATTTCTGTGCCTGAAATTGTTCAAAATTGAAGCTTTTGAGTAAGCAAAACTCTGTAAAAATGGCCATTTTGGTCACTCTGAGGGGTTAAAAAGTGGTTATTCAACATGAGGCACGATCCAATTGACATTTTGAATCATTTTTGGTACAGTCCCAAAAATCCATTTTCTTATGAAAAACGATGACTCCGGACCTGTCGAACGTTCCCAAAATGGTCAATATGGATGAAATTTTAACATTTAATCTTTTGACTCTAAATGACTGTTGGATGTGAATTATGACTTTTTCAACTAAAATAAGTGTGTTTAAAATCATTTATGCGCCTGAAATTGGTCAAAATTAAAGCTTTTGAGTAAGCAAAACTCTGTAAAAATGGCCATTTTGGTCACTCTGAGGGGTTAAAAAGTGGTTATTCAACATGAGGCACGATCCAATTGACATTTTGAATCATTTTTGGTACAGTCCCAAAAATCCATTTTTTGATGAAAAACGATGACTCCGGACCTGTCGAACGATTCCAAAATGGTCAATATGGATGAAATTTTAACATTTAATCTTTTGACTCCAAATGACTGTTGGATGGGAAATATGACTTTTTCAACTAAAATAAGTGTGTTTAAAGTCATTTATGTGCCTGAAATTGGTCAAAATTAAAGCTTTTGAATAAGCAAAAACTCTGTAAAAATGGCAATTTTGGTCACTCTGAGGGGTTAAAAAGTGGTTATTCAACATGAGGCACAATCCATTTGACATTTTGAATCATTTTTGGTACAGTCCCAAAAATCCATTTTCTGATGAAAAACGATGACTCCGGACCTGTCGAACGTTTCCAAAATGGTCAATATGGATGAAATTTTAACATTTAATCTTTTGACTCTAAATGACTGTTGGATGTGAATTATGACTTTTTCAACTAAAATAAGTGTGTTTAAAGTCATTTATGTGCCTGAAATTGGTCAAAATTGAAGCTTTTGAGTAAGCAAAACTCTGTAAAAATTGCCATTTTGATCACTCTGAGGGGTTAAAAAGTGGTTATTCAACATGAGGCACGATCCAATTGACATTTTGAATCATTTTTGGTACAGTCCCAAAAATCCATTTTCTGATGAAAAACGATGACTCCGGACCTGTCGAACGTTCCCAAAATGGTCAATATGGATGAAATTTTGACATTTACTCTTTTGACTCCAAATGACTGTTGGATGTGAATTATGACCTTTTCGACTAAAATAAGTGTGTTTAAAGTCATTTCTGTGCCTGAAATTGTTCAAAATTGAAGCTTTTGAGTTAGCAAAACTCTGTAAAAATGGCCATTTTGGTCACTCTGAGGGGTTAAAAAGTGGTTATTCAACATGAGGCACGATCCAATTGACATTTTGAATCATTTTTGGTACAGTCCCAAAAATCCATTTTCTTATGAAAAACGATGACTCCGGACCTGTCGAACGTTCCCAAAATGGTCAATATGGATGAAATTTTAACATTTAATCTTTTGACTCTAAATGACTGTTGGATGTGAATTATGACTTTTTCAACTAAAATAAGTGTGTTTAAAATCATTTATGCGCCTGAAATTGGTCAAAATTAAAGCTTTTGAGTAAGCAAAACTCTGTAAAAATGGCCATTTTGGTCACTCTGAGGGGTTAAAAAGTGGTTATTCAACATGAGGCACGATCCAATTGACATTTTGAATCATTTTTGGTACAGTCCCAAAAATCCATTTTCTGATGAAAAACGATGACTCCGGACCTGTCGAACGATTCCAAAATGGTCAATATGGATGAAATTTTAACATTTAATCTTTTGACTCCAAATGACTGTTGGATGGGAAATATGACTTTTTCAACTAAAATAAGTGTGTTTAAAGTCATTTCTGTGCCTGAAATTGGTCAAAATTGAAGCTTTTGAGTAAGCAAAACTCTGTAAAAATGGCAATGTTGGTCACTCTGAGGGGTTAAAAAGTGGTTATTCAACATGAGGCACGATCCATTTGACATTTTGAATCATTTTTGGTACAGTCCCAAAAATCCATTTTCTGATGAAAAACGATGACTCCGGACCTGTCGAACGTTTCCAAAATGGTCAATATGGATGAAATTTTAACATTTAATCTTTTGACTCCAAATGACTGTTGGATGGGAATTATGACTTTTTCAACTAAATCAAGTGTGTTTAAAGTCATTTATGTGCCTGAAATTGGTCAAAATTGAAGCTTTTGAGTAAGCAAAACTCTGTAAAAATGGCCATTTTGGTCACTCTGAGGGGTCAAAAAGTGGTTATTCAACATGAGGCACGATCCAATTGACATTTTGAATCATTTTTGGTACAGTCCCAAAAATCCATTTTCTGATGAAAAATGATGACTCCGGACCTTTCGAACGATTCCAAAATGGTCAATATGGATGAAATTTTAACATGTAATCTTTTGACTCTAAATGACTGTTGGATGTGAATTATGACTTTTTCAACTAAAATAAGTGTGTTTAAAATCATTTATGCGCCTGAAATTGGTCAAAATTAAAGCTTTTGAGTAAGCAAAACTCTGTAAAAATGGCCATTTTGGTCACTCTGAGGGGTTAAAAAGTGTTTATTCAACATGAGGCACGATCCAATTGACATTTTGAATCATTTTTGGTACAGTCCCAAAAATCCATTTTCTGATGAAAAACGATGACTCCGGACCTGTCGAACGATTCCAAAATGGTCAATATGGATGAAATGTTAACATTTAATCTTTTGACTCTAAATGACTGTTGGATGTGAATTATGACTTTTTCAACTAAAATAAGTGTGTTTAAAGTCATTTATGTGCCTGAAATTGGTCAAAATTAAAGCTTTTGAATAAGCAAAAACTCTGTAAAAATGGCCATTTTGGTCACTCTGAGGGGTTAAAAAGTGGTTATTCAACATGAGGCACGATCCAATTGACATTTTGAATCATTTTTGGTACAGTCCCAAAAATCCATTTTCTGATGAAAAACGATGACTCCGGACCGGTCGAACTTTCCCAAAATGGTCAATATGGATGAAATTTTAACATTTAATCTTTTGACTCCAAATGACTGTTGGATGGGAATTATGACTTTTTCAACTAAAATAAGTGTGTTTAAAGTCATTTATGTGCCTGAAATTGGTCAAAATTGAAGCTTTTGAGTAAGCAAAACTCTGTAAAAATGGCAATGTTGGTCACTCTGAGGGGTTAAAAAGTGGTTATTCAACATGAGGCACGATCCATTTGACATTTTGAATCATTTTTGGTACAGTCCCAAAAATCCATTTTCTGATGAAAAACGATGACTCCGGACCTGTCGAACGTTTCCAAAATGGTCAATATGGATGAAATTTTAACATTTAATCTTTTGACTCCAAATGACTGTTGGATGGGAATTATGACTTTTTCAACTAAATCAAGTGTGTTTAAAGTCATTTATGTGCCTGAAATTGGTCAAAATTGAAGCTTTTGAGTAAGCAAAACTCTGTAAAAATGGCCATTTTGGTCACTCTGAGGGGTCAAAAAGTGGTTATTCAACATGAGGCACGATCCAATTGACATTTTGAATCATTTTTGGTACAGTCCCAAAAATCCATTTTCTGATGAAAAATGATGACTCCGGACCTTTCGAACGATTCCAAAATGGTCAATATGGATGAAATTTTAACATGTAATCTTTTGACTCTAAATGACTGTTGGATGTGAATTATGACTTTTTCAACTAAAATAAGTGTGTTTAAAATCATTTATGCGCCTGAAATTGGTCAAAATTAAAGCTTTTGAGTAAGCAAAACTCTGTAAAAATGGCCATTTTGGTCACTCTGAGGGGTTAAAAAGTGTTTATTCAACATGAGGCACGATCCAATTGACATTTTGAATCATTTTTGGTACAGTCCCAAAAATCCATTTTCTGATGAAAAACGATGACTCCGGACCTGTCGAACGATTCCAAAATGGTCAATATGGATGAAATGTTAACATTTAATCTTTTGACTCTAAATGACTGTTGGATGTGAATTATGACTTTTTCAACTAAAATAAGTGTGTTTAAAGTCATTTATGTGCCTGAAATTGGTCAAAATTAAAGCTTTTGAATAAGCAAAAACTCTGTAAAAATGGCAATTTTGGTCACTCTGAGGGGTTAAAAAGTGGTTATTCAACATGAGGCACGATCCATTTGACATTTTGAATCATTTTTGGTACAGTCACAAAAATCCATTTTCTGATGAAAAACGATGACTCCGGACCTGTCGAATGTTCCCAAAATGGTCAATATGGATGAAATGTTACCATTTAATCTTTTGACTCCAAATGACTGTTGGATGTGAATTATGACTTTTTCAACTAAAATAAGTGTGTTTAAAGTCATTTATGTGCCTGAAATTGGTCAAAATTGAAGCTTTTGAGTAAGCAAAAGTCTGTAAAAATTGCCATTTTGGTCACTCTGAGGGGTTAAAAAGTGGTTATTCAACATGAGGCACGATCCAATTGACATTTTGAATCATTTTTGGTACAGTCCCAAAAATCCATTTTCTGATGAAAAACGATGACTCCGGACCTGTCGAACGTTACCAAAATGGTCAATATGGATGAAATTTTGACATTTAATCTTTTGACTCCAAATGACTGTTGGATGTGAATTATGACCTTTTCGACTAAAATAAGTGTGTTTAAAGTCATTTCTGTGCCTGAAATTGGTCAAAATTGAAGTCTTTTGAGTAAGCAAAACTCTGTAAAAATGGCAATGTTGGTCACTCTGAGGGGTTAAAAAGTGGTTATTCAACATGAGGCACGATCCATTTGACATTTTGAATCATTTTTGGTACAGTCCCAAAAATCCATTTTCTGATGAAAAACGATGACTCCGGACCTGTCGAACGTTTCCAAAATGGACAATATGGATGAAATTTTAACATTTAATCTTTTGACTCCAAATGACTGTTGGATGGGAATTATGACTTTTTCAACTAAATCAAGTGTGTTTAAAGTCATTTATGTGCCTGAAATTGGTCAAAATTGAAGCTTTTGAGTAAGCAAAACTCTGTAAAAATGGCCATTTTGGTCACTCTGAGGGGTCAAAAAGTGGTTATTCAACATGAGGCACGATCCAATTGACATTTTGAATCATTTTTGGTACAGTCCCAAAAATCCATTTTCTGATGAAAAATGATGACTCCGGACCTTTCGAACGATTCCAAAATGGTCAATATGGATGAAATTTTAACATGTAATCTTTTGACTCTAAATGACTGTTGGATGTGAATTATGACTTTTTCAACTAAAATAAGTGTGTTTAAAATCATTTATGCGCCTGAAATTGGTCAAAATTAAAGCTTTTGAGTAAGCAAAACTCTGTAAAAATGGCCATTTTGGTCACTCTGAGGGGTTAAAAAGTGTTTATTCAACATGAGGCACGATCCAATTGACATTTTGAATCATTTTTGGTACAGTCCCAAAAATCCATTTTCTGATGAAAAACGATGACTCCGGACCTGTCGAACGATTCCAAAATGGTCAATATGGATGAAATGTTAACATTTAATCTTTTGACTCTAAATGACTGTTGGATGTGAATTATGACTTTTTCAACTAAAATAAGTGTGTTTAAAGTCATTTATGTGCCTGAAATTGGTCAAAATTAAAGCTTTTGAATAAGCAAAAACTCTGTAAAAATGGCAATTTTGGTCACTCTGAGGGGTTAAAAAGTGGTTATTCAACATGAGGCACGATCCATTTGACATTTTGAATCATTTTTGGTACAGTCCCAAAAATCCATTTTCTGATGAAAAACGATGACTCCGGACCTATCGAACGTTTCCAAAATGGTCAATATGGATGAAATTTTAACATTTAATCTTTTGACTCTAAATGACTGTTGGATGTGAATTATGACTTTTTCAACTAAAATAAGTGTGTTTAAAGTCATTTATGTGCCTGAAATTGGTCAAAATTGAAGCTTTTGAGTAAGCAAAACTCTGTAAAAATTGCCATTTTGGTCACTCTGAGGGGTTAAAAAGTGGTTATTCAACATGAGGCACGATCCAATTGACATTTTGAATCATTTTTGGTACAGTCCCAAAAATCCATTTTCTGATGAAAAACGATGACTCCGGACCTGTCGAACGTTTCCAAAATGGTCAATATGGATGAAATTTTAACATTTAATCTTTTGACTCTAAATGACTGTTGGATGTGAATTATGACTTTTTCAACTAAAATAAGTGTGTTTAAAGTCATTTATGTGCCTGAAATTGGTCAAAATTGAAGCTTTTGAGTAAGCAAAACTCTGTAAAAATTGCCATTTTGATCACTCTGAGGGGTTAAAAAGTGGTTATTCAACATGAGGCACGATCCAATTGACATTTTGAATCATTTTTGGTACAGTCCCAAAAATCCATTTTCTGATGAAAAACGATGACTCCGGACCTGTCGAACGTTCCCAAAATGGTCAATATGGATGAAATTTTGACATTTACTCTTTTGACTCCAAATGACTGTTGGATGTGAATTATGACCTTTTCGACTAAAATAAGTGTGTTTAAAGTCATTTCTGTGCCTGAAATTGTTCAAAATTGAAGCTTTTGAGTAAGCAAAACTCTGTAAAAATGGCCATTTTGGTCACTCTGAGGGGTTAAAAAGTGGTTATTCAACATGAGGCACGATCCAATTGACATTTTGAATCATTTTTGGTACAGTCCCAAAAATCCATTTTCTTATGAAAAACGATGACTCCGGACCTGTCGAACGTTCCCAAAATGGTCAATATGGATGAAATTTTAACATTTAATCTTTTGACTCTAAATGACTGTTGGATGTGAATTATGACTTTTTCAACTAAAATAAGTGTGTTTAAAATCATTTATGCGCCTGAAATTGGTCAAAATTAAAGCTTTTGAGTAAGCAAAACTCTGTAAAAATGGCCATTTTGGTCACTCTGAGGGGTTAAAAAGTGGTTATTCAACATGAGGCACGATCCAATTGACATTTTGAATCATTTTTGGTACAGTCCCAAAAATCCATTTTCTGATGAAAAACGATGACTCCGGACCTGTCGAACGATTCCAAAATGGTCAATATGGATGAAATTTTAACATTTAATCTTTTGACTCCAAATGACTGTTGGATGGGAAATATGACTTTTTCAACTAAAATAAGTGTGTTTAAAGTCATTTCTGTGCCTGAAATTGGTCAAAATTGAAGCTTTTGAGTAAGCAAAACTCTGTAAAAATGGCAATGTTGGTCACTCTGAGGGGTTAAAAAGTGGTTATTCAACATGAGGCACGATCCATTTGACATTTTGAATCATTTTTGGTACAGTCCCAAAAATCCATTTTCTGATGAAAAACGATGACTCCGGACCTGTCGAACGTTTCCAAAATGGTCAATATGGATGAAATTTTAACATTTAATCTTTTGACTCCAAATGACTGTTGGATGGGAATTATGACTTTTTCAACTAAATCAAGTGTGTTTAAAGTCATTTATGTGCCTGAAATTGGTCAAAATTGAAGCTTTTGAGTAAGCAAAACTCTGTAAAAATGGCCATTTTGGTCACTCTGAGGGGTCAAAAAGTGGTTATTCAACATGAGGCACGATCCAATTGACATTTTGAATCATTTTTGGTACAGTCCCAAAAATCCATTTTCTGATGAAAAATGATGACTCCGGACCTTTCGAACGATTCCAAAATGGTCAATATGGATGAAATTTTAACATGTAATCTTTTGACTCTAAATGACTGTTGGATGTGAATTATGACTTTTTCAACTAAAATAAGTGTGTTTAAAATCATTTATGCGCCTGAAATTGGTCAAAATTAAAGCTTTTGAGTAAGCAAAACTCTGTAAAAATGGCCATTTTGGTCACTCTGAGGGGTTAAAAAGTGTTTATTCAACATGAGGCACGATCCAATTGACATTTTGAATCATTTTTGGTACAGTCCCAAAAATCCATTTTCTGATGAAAAACGATGACTCCGGACCTGTCGAACGATTCCAAAATGGTCAATATGGATGAAATGTTAACATTTATTCTTTTGACTCTAAATGACTGTTGGATGTGAATTATGACTTTTTCAACTAAAATAAGTGTGTTTAAAGTCATTTATGTGCCTGAAATTGGTCAAAATTAAAGCTTTTGAATAAGCAAAAACTCTGTAAAAATGGCCATTTTGGTCACTCTGAGGGGTTAAAAAGTGGTTATTCAACATGAGGCACGATCCAATTGACATTTTGAATCATTTTTGGTACAGTCCCAAAAATCCATTTTCTGATGAAAAACGATGACTCCGGACCGGTCGAACTTTCCCAAAATGGTCAATATGGATGAAATTTTAACATTTAATCTTTTGACTCCAAATGACTGTTGGATGGGAATTATGACTTTTTCAACTAAAATAAGTGTGTTTAAAGTCATTTATGTGCCTGAAATTGGTCAAAATTGAAGCTTTTGAGTAAGCAAAACTCTGTAAAAATGGCAATGTTGGTCACTCTGAGGGGTTAAAAAGTGGTTATTCAACATGAGGCACGATCCATTTGACATTTTGAATCATTTTTGGTACAGTCCCAAAAATCCATTTTCTGATGAAAAACGATGACTCCGGACCTGTCGAACGTTTCCAAAATGGTCAATATGGATGAAATTTTAACATTTAATCTTTTGACTCCAAATGACTGTTGGATGGGAATTATGACTTTTTCAACTAAATCAAGTGTGTTTAAAGTCATTTATGTGCCTGAAATTGGTCAAAATTGAAGCTTTTGAGTAAGCAAAACTCTGTAAAAATGGCCATTTTGGTCACTCTGAGGGGTCAAAAAGTGGTTATTCAACATGAGGCACGATCCAATTGACATTTTGAATCATTTTTGGTACAGTCCCAAAAATCCATTTTCTGATGAAAAATGATGACTCCGGACCTTTCGAACGATTCCAAAATGGTCAATATGGATGAAATTTTAACATGTAATCTTTTGACTCTAAATGACTGTTGGATGTGAATTATGACTTTTTCAACTAAAATAAGTGTGTTTAAAATCATTTATGCGCCTGAAATTGGTCAAAATTAAAGCTTTTGAGTAAGCAAAACTCTGTAAAAATGGCCATTTTGGTCACTCTGAGGGGTTAAAAAGTGTTTATTCAACATGAGGCACGATCCAATTGACATTTTGAATCATTTTTGGTACAGTCCCAAAAATCCATTTTCTGATGAAAAACGATGACTCCGGACCTGTCGAACGATTCCAAAATGGTCAATATGGATGAAATGTTAACATTTAATCTTTTGACTCTAAATGACTGTTGGATGTGAATTATGACTTTTTCAACTAAAATAAGTGTGTTTAAAGTCATTTATGTGCCTGAAATTGGTCAAAATTAAAGCTTTTGAATAAGCAAAAACTCTGTAAAAATGGCAATTTTGGTCACTCTGAGGGGTTAAAAAGTGGTTATTCAACATGAGGCACGATCCATTTGACATTTTGAATCATTTTTGGTACAGTCACAAAAATCCATTTTCTGATGAAAAACGATGACTCCGGACCTGTCGAATGTTCCCAAAATGGTCAATATGGATGAAATGTTACCATTTAATCTTTTGACTCCAAATGACTGTTGGATGTGAATTATGACTTTTTCAACTAAAATAAGTGTGTTTAAAGTCATTTATGTGCCTGAAATTGGTCAAAATTGAAGCTTTTGAGTAAGCAAAACTCTGTAAAAATTGCCATTTTGGTCACTCTGAGGGGTTAAAAAGTGGTTATTCAACATGAGGCACGATCCAATTGACATTTTGAATCATTTTTGGTACAGTCCCAAAAATCCATTTTCTGATGAAAAACGATGACTCCGGACCTGTCGAACGTTACCAAAATGGTCAATATGGATGAAATTTTGACATTTAATCTTTTGACTCCAAATGACTGTTGGATGTGAATTATGACCTTTTCGACTAAAATAAGTGTGTTTAAAGTCATTTCTGTGCCTGAAATTGGTCAAAATTGAAGTCTTTTGAGTAAGCAAAACTCTGTAAAAATGGCAATGTTGGTCACTCTGAGGGGTTAAAAAGTGGTTATTCAACATGAGGCACGATCCATTTGACATTTTGAATCATTTTTGGTACAGTCCCAAAAATCCATTTTCTGATGAAAAACGATGACTCCGGACCTGTCGAACGTTTCCAAAATGGACAATATGGATGAAATTTTAACATTTAATCTTTTGACTCCAAATGACTGTTGGATGGGAATTATGACTTTTTCAACTAAATCAAGTGTGTTTAAAGTCATTTATGTGCCTGAAATTGGTCAAAATTGAAGCTTTTGAGTAAGCAAAACTCTGTAAAAATGGCCATTTTGGTCACTCTGAGGGGTCAAAAAGTGGTTATTCAACATGAGGCACGATCCAATTGACATTTTGAATCATTTTTGGTACAGTCCCAAAAATCCATTTTCTGATGAAAAATGATGACTCCGGACCTTTCGAACGATTCCAAAATGGTCAATATGGATGAAATTTTAACATGTAATCTTTTGACTCTAAATGACTGTTGGATGTGAATTATGACTTTTTCAACTAAAATAAGTGTGTTTAAAATCATTTATGCGCCTGAAATTGGTCAAAATTAAAGCTTTTGAGTAAGCAAAACTCTGTAAAAATGGCCATTTTGGTCACTCTGAGGGGTTAAAAAGTGTTTATTCAACATGAGGCACGATCCAATTGACATTTTGAATCATTTTTGGTACAGTCCCAAAAATCCATTTTCTGATGAAAAACGATGACTCCGGACCTGTCGAACGATTCCAAAATGGTCAATATGGATGAAATGTTAACATTTAATCTTTTGACTCTAAATGACTGTTGGATGTGAATTATGACTTTTTCAACTAAAATAAGTGTGTTTAAAGTCATTTATGTGCCTGAAATTGGTCAAAATTAAAGCTTTTGAATAAGCAAAAACTCTGTAAAAATGGCAATTTTGGTCACTCTGAGGGGTTAAAAAGTGGTTATTCAACATGAGGCACGATCCATTTGACATTTTGAATCATTTTTGGTACAGTCCCAAAAATCCATTTTCTGATGAAAAACGATGACTCCGGACCTATCGAACGTTTCCAAAATGGTCAATATGGATGAAATTTTAACATTTAATCTTTTGACTCTAAATGACTGTTGGATGTGAATTATGACTTTTTCAACTAAAATAAGTGTGTTTAAAGTCATTTATGTGCCTGAAATTGGTCAAAATTGAAGCTTTTGAGTAAGCAAAACTCTGTAAAAATTGCCATTTTGGTCACTCTGAGGGGTTAAAAAGTGGTTATTCAACATGAGGCACGATCCAATTGACATTTTGAATCATTTTTGGTACAGTCCCAAAAATCCATTTTCTGATGAAAAACGATGACTCCGGACCTGTCGAACGTTTCCAAAATGGTCAATATGGATGAAATTTTAACATTTAATCTTTTGACTCTAAATGACTGTTGGATGTGAATTATGACTTTTTCAACTAAAATAAGTGTGTTTAAAGTCATTTATGTGCCTGAAATTGGTCAAAATTGAAGCTTTTGAGTAAGCAAAACTCTGTAAAAATTGCCATTTTGATCACTCTGAGGGGTTAAAAAGTGGTTATTCAACATGAGGCACGATCCAATTGACATTTTGAATCATTTTTGGTACAGTCCCAAAAATCCATTTTCTGATGAAAAACGATGACTCCGGACCTGTCGAACGTTCCCAAAATGGTCAATATGGATGAAATTTTGACATTTACTCTTTTGACTCCAAATGACTGTTGGATGTGAATTATGACCTTTTCGACTAAAATAAGTGTGTTTAAAGTCATTTCTGTGCCTGAAATTGTTCAAAATTGAAGCTTTTGAGTAAGCAAAACTCTGTAAAAATGGCCATTTTGGTCACTCTGAGGGGTTAAAAAGTGGTTATTCAACATGAGGCACGATCCATTTGACATTTTGAATCATTTTTGGTACAGTCCCAAAAATCCATTTTCTGATGAAAAACGATGACTCTGGACCTGTCGAACGTTTCCAAAATGGTCAATATGGATAAAATTTTAACATTTAATCTTTAGACTCTAAATGACTGTTGGATGTGAATTATGACTTTTTCAACTAAAATAAGTGTGTTTAAAGTCATTTATGTGCCTGAAATTGGTCAAAATTAAAGCTTTTGAATAAGCAAAAACTCTGTAAAAATGGCAATTTTGGTCACTCTGAGGGGTTAAAAAGTGGTTATTCAACATGAGGCACGATCCATTTGACATTTTGAATCATTTTTGGTGCAGTCCCAAAAATCCATTTTCTGATGAAAAACGATGACTCCGGACCTGTCGAACGTTTCCAAAATGGTCAATATGGATGAAATTTTAACATGTAATCTTTTGACTCTAAATGACTGTTGGATGTGAATTATGACTTTTTCAACTAAAATAAGTGTGTTTAAAGTCATTTATGTGCCTGAAATTGGTCAAAATTGAAGCTTTTGAGTAAGCAAAACTCTGTAAAAATGGCAATGTTGGTCACTCTGAGGGGTTAAAAAGTGGTTATTCAACATGAGGCACGATCCATTTGACATTTTGAATCATTTTTGGTACAGTCCCAAAAATCAATTTTCTGATGAAAAACGATGACTCCGGACCTGTCGAACGTTTCCAAAATGGTCAATATGGATGAAATTTTAACATTTAATCTTTTGACTCTAAATGACTGTTGGATGTGAATTATGACTTTTTCAACTAAAATAAGTGTGTTTAAAGTCATTTATGTGCCTGAAATTGGTCAAAATTGAAGCTTTTGAGTAAGCAAAACTCTGTAAAAATTGCCATTTTGGTCACTCTGAGGGGTTAAAAAGTGGTTATTCAACATGAGGCACGATCCAATTGACATTTTGAATCATTTTTGGTACAGTCCCAAAAATCCATTTTCTGATGAAAAACAATGACTCCGGACCTGTCGAACGTTCCCAAAATGGTCAATATGGATGAAATTTTGACATTTAATCTTTTGACTCCAAATGACTGTTGGATGTGAATTATGACCTTTTCGACTAAAATAAGTGTGTTTAAAGTCATTTCTGTGCCTGAAATTGGTCAAAATTGAAGCTTTTGAGTAAGCGAAACTATGTAAAAATGGCAATGTTGGTCACTCTGAGGGGTTAAAAAGTGGTTATTCAACATGAGGCACGATCCATTTGACATTTTGAATCATTTTTGGTACAGTCCCAAAAATCCATTTTCTGATGAAAAACGATGACTCCGGACCTGTCGAACGTTTACAAAATGGTCAATATGGATGAAATTTTAACATTTAATCTTTTGACTCTAAATGACTGTTGGATGTGAATTATGACTTTTTCAACTAAAATAAGTGTGTTTAAAGTCATTTATGTGCCTGAAATTGGTCAAAATTGAAGCTTTTGAGTAAGCAAAACTCTGTAAAAATGGCCATTTTGGTCACTCTGAGGGGTTAAAAAGTGGTTATTCAACATGAGGCACGATCCAATTGACATTTTGAATCATTTTTGGTACAGTCCCAAAAATCCATTTTCTGATGAAAAACGATGACTCCGGACCTGTCGAACGTTCCCAAAATGGTCAATATGGATGAAATTTTAACATTTAATCTTTTGACTCTAAATGACTGTTGGATGTGAATTATGACTTTTTCAACTAAAATAAGTGTGTTTAAAGTCATTTATGTGCCTGAAATTGGTCAAAATTAAAGCTTTTGAATAAGCAAAAACTCTGTAAAAATGGCAATTTTGGTCACTCTGAGGGGTTAAAAAGTGGTTATTCAACATGAGGCACGATCCATTTGACATTTTGAATAATTTTTGGTGCAGTCCCAAAAATCCCTTTTCTGATGAAAAACGATGACTCCGGACCTGTCGAACGTTCCCAAAATGGTCAATATGGATGAAATTTTACCATTTAATCTTTTGACTCCAAATGACTGTTGGATGGGAATTATGACTTTTTCAACTAAAAAATGTGTGTTTAAAGTCATTTATGTGCCTGAAATTGGTCAAAATTGAAGCTTTTGAGTAAGCAAAACTCTGTAAAAATGGCAATGTTGGTCATTCTGAGGGGTTAAAAAGTGGTTATTCAACATGAGGCACGATCCATTTGACATTTTGAATCATTTTTGGTACAGTCCCAAAAATCAATTTTCTGATGAAAAACGATGACTCCGGACCTGTCGAACGTTTCCAAAATGGTCAATATGGATGAAATTTTAACATTTAATCTTTTGACTCTAAATGACTGTTGGATGTGAATTATGACTTTTTCAACTAAAATAAGTGTGTTTAAAGTCATTTATGTGCCTGAAATTGGTCAAAATTGAAGCTTTTGAGTAAGCAAAACTCTGTAAAAATTGCCATTTTGGTCACTCTGAGGGGTTAAAAAGTGTTTATTCAACATGAGGCACGATCCAATTGACATTTTGAATCATTTTTGGTACAGTCCCAAAAATCCATTTTCTGATGAAAAACGATGACTCCGGACCTGTCGAACGATTCCAAAATGGTCAATATGGATGAAATGTTAACATTTAATCTTTTGACTCTAAATGACTGTTGGATGTGAATTATGACTTTTTCAACTAAAATAAGTGTGTTTAAAGTCATTTATGTGCCTGAAATTGGTCAAAATTAAAGCTTTTGAATAAGCAAAAACTCTGTAAAAATGGCAATTTTGGTCACTCTGAGGGGTTAAAAAGTGGTTATTCAACATGAGGCACGATCCATTTGACATTTTGAATAATTTTTGGTGCAGTCCCAAAAATCCCTTTTCTGATGAAAAACGATGACTCCGGACCTGTCGAACGTTCCCAAAATGGTCAATATGGATGAAATTTTACCATTTAATCTTTTGACTCCAAATGACTGTTGGATGGGAATTATGACTTTTTCAACTAAAAAATGTGTGTTTAAAGTCATTTATGTGCCTGAAATTGGTCAAAATTGAAGCTTTTGAGTAAGCAAAACTCTGTAAAAATGGCAATGTTGGTCATTCTGAGGGGTTAAAAAGTGGTTATTCAACATGAGGCACGATCCATTTGACATTTTGAATCATTTTTGGTACAGTCCCAAAAATCAATTTTCTGATGAAAAACGATGACTCCGGACCTGTCGAACGTTTCCAAAATGGTCAATATGGATGAAATTTTAACATTTAATCTTTTGACTCTAAATGACTGTTGGATGTGAATTATGACTTTTTCAACTAAAATAAGTGTGTTTAAAGTCATTTATGTGCCTGAAATTGGTCAAAATTGAAGCTTTTGAGTAAGCAAAACTCTGTAAAAATTGCCATTTTGGTCACTCTGAGGGGTTAAAAAGTGTTTATTCAACATGAGGCACGATCCAATTGACATTTTGAATCATTTTTGGTACAGTCCCAAAAATCCATTTTCTGATGAAAAACGATGACTCCGGACCTGTCGAACGATTCCAAAATGGTCAATATGGATGAAATGTTAACATTTAATCTTTTGACTCTAAATGACTGTTGGATGTGAATTATGACTTTTTCAACTAAAATAAGTGTGTTTAAAGTCATTTATGTGCCTGAAATTGGTCAAAATTAAAGCTTTTGAATAAGCAAAAACTCTGTAAAAATGGCAATTTTGGTCACTCTGAGGGGTTAAAAAGTGGTTATTCAACATGAGGCACGATCCATTTGACATTTTGAATCATTTTTGGTAAAGTCCCAAAAATCCATTTTCTGATGAAAAACGATGACTCCGGACCTGTCGAACGTTTCCAAAATGGTCAATATGGATGAAATTTTAACATTTAATCTTTTGACTCTAAATGACTGTTGGATGTGAATTATGACTTTTTCAACTAAAATAAGTGTGTTTAAAGTCATTTATGTGCCTGAAATTGGTCAAAATTGAAGCTTTTGAGTAAGCAAAACTCTGTAAAAATTGCCATTTTGATCACTCTGAGGGGTTAAAAAGTGGTTATTCAACATGAGGCACGATCCAATTGACATTTTGAATCATTTTTGGTACAGTCCCAAAAATCCATTTTCTGATGAAAAACGATGACTCCGGACCTGTCGAACGTTCCCAAAATGGTCAATATGGATGAAATTTTGACATTTACTCTTTTGACTCCAAATGACTGTTGGATGTGAATTATGACCTTTTCGACTAAAATAAGTGTGTTTAAAGTCATTTCTGTGCCTGAAATTGTTCAAAATTGAAGCTTTTGAGTAAGCAAAACTCTGTAAAAATGGCCATTTTGGTCACTCTGAGGGGTTAAAAAGTGGTTATTCAACATGAGGCACGATCCAATTGACATTTTGAATCATTTTTGGTACAGTCCCAAAAATCCATTTTCTTATGAAAAACGATGACTCCGGACCTGTCGAACGTTCCCAAAATGGTCAATATGGATGAAATTTTAACATTTAATCTTTTGACTCTAAATGACTGTTGGATGTGAATTATGACTTTTTCAACTAAAATAAGTGTGTTTAAAATCATTTATGCGCCTGAAATTGGTCAAAATTAAAGCTTTTGAGTAAGCAAAACTCTGTAAAAATGGCCATTTTGGTCACTCTGAGGGGTTAAAAAGTGGTTATTCAACATGAGGCACGATCCAATTGACATTTTGAATCATTTTTGGTACAGTCCCAAAAATCCATTTTCTGATGAAAAACGATGACTCCGGACCTGTCGAACGATTCCAAAATGGTCAATATGGATGAAATTTTAACATTTAATCTTTTGACTCCAAATGACTGTTGGATGGGAAATATGACTTTTTCAACTAAAATAAGTGTGTTTAAAGTCATTTATGTGCCTGAAATTGGTCAAAATTAAAGCTTTTGAATAAGCAAAAACTCTGTAAAAATGGCAATTTTGGTCACTCTGAGGGGTTAAAAAGTGGTTATTCAACATGAGGCACGATCCATTTGACATTTTGAATCATTTTTGGTACAGTCCCAAAAATCCATTTTCTGATGAAAAACGATGACTCCGGACCTGTCGAACGTTTCCAAAATGGTCAATATGGATGAAATTTTAACATTTAATCTTTTGACTCTAAATGACTGTTGGATGTGAATTATGACTTTTTCAACTAAAATAAGTGTGTTTAAAGTCATTTATGTGCCTGAAATTGGTCAAAATTGAAGCTTTTGAGTAAGCAAAACTCTGTAAAAATTGCCATTTTGATCACTCTGAGGGGTTAAAAAGTGGTTATTCAACATGAGGCACGATCCAATTGACATTTTGAATCATTTTTGGTACAGTCCCAAAAATCCATTTTCTGATGAAAAACGATGACTCCGGACCTGTCGAACGTTCCCAAAATGGTCAATATGGATGAAATTTTGACATTTACTCTTTTGACTCCAAATGACTGTTGGATGTGAATTATGACCTTTTCGACTAAAATAAGTGTGTTTAAAGTCATTTCTGTGCCTGAAATTGTTCAAAATTGAAGCTTTTGAGTAAGCAAAACTCTGTAAAAATGGCCATTTTGGTCACTCTGAGGGGTTAAAAAGTGGTTATTCAACATGAGGCACGATCCAATTGACATTTTGAATCATTTTTGGTACAGTCCCAAAAATCCATTTTCTTATGAAAAACGATGACTCCGGACCTGTCGAACGTTCCCAAAATGGTCAATATGGATGAAATTTTAACATTTAATCTTTTGACTCTAAATGACTGTTGGATGTGAATTATGACTTTTTCAACTAAAATAAGTGTGTTTAAAATCATTTATGCGCCTGAAATTGGTCAAAATTAAAGCTTTTGAGTAAGCAAAACTCTGTAAAAATGGCCATTTTGGTCACTCTGAGGGGTTAAAAAGTGGTTATTCAACATGAGGCACGATCCAATTGACATTTTGAATCATTTTTGGTACAGTCCCAAAAATCCATTTTCTGATGAAAAACGATGACTCCGGACCTGTCGAACGATTCCAAAATGGTCAATATGGATGAAATTTTAACATTTAATCTTTTGACTCCAAATGACTGTTGGATGGGAAATATGACTTTTTCAACTAAAATAAGTGTGTTTAAAGTCATTTCTGTGCCTGAAATTGGTCAAAATTGAAGCTTTTGAGTAAGCAAAACTCTGTAAAAATGGCAATGTTGGTCACTCTGAGGGGTTAAAAAGTGGTTATTCAACATGAGGCACGATCCATTTGACATTTTGAATCATTTTTGGTACAGTCCCAAAAATCCATTTTCTGATGAAAAACGATGACTCCGGACCTGTCGAACGTTTCCAAAATGGTCAATATGGATGAAATTTTAACATTTAATCTTTTGACTCCAAATGACTGTTGGATGGGAATTATGACTTTTTCAACTAAATCAAGTGTGTTTAAAGTCATTTATGTGCCTGAAATTGGTCAAAATTGAAGCTTTTGAGTAAGCAAAACTCTGTAAAAATGGCCATTTTGGTCACTCTGAGGGGTCAAAAAGTGGTTATTCAACATGAGGCACGATCCAATTGACATTTTGAATCATTTTTGGTACAGTCCCAAAAATCCATTTTCTGATGAAAAATGATGACTCCGGACCTTTCGAACGATTCCAAAATGGTCAATATGGATGAAATTTTAACATGTAATCTTTTGACTCTAAATGACTGTTGGATGTGAATTATGACTTTTTCAACTAAAATAAGTGTGTTTAAAATCATTTATGCGCCTGAAATTGGTCAAAATTAAAGCTTTTGAGTAAGCAAAACTCTGTAAAAATGGCCATTTTGGTCACTCTGAGGGGTTAAAAAGTGTTTATTCAACATGAGGCACGATCCAATTGACATTTTGAATCATTTTTGGTACAGTCCCAAAAATCCATTTTCTGATGAAAAACGATGACTCCGGACCTGTCGAACGATTCCAAAATGGTCAATATGGATGAAATGTTAACATTTAATCTTTTGACTCTAAATGACTGTTGGATGTGAATTATGACTTTTTCAACTAAAATAAGTGTGTTTAAAGTCATTTATGTGCCTGAAATTGGTCAAAATTAAAGCTTTTGAATAAGCAAAAACTCTGTAAAAATGGCCATTTTGGTCACTCTGAGGGGTTAAAAAGTGGTTATTCAACATGAGGCACGATCCAATTGACATTTTGAATCATTTTTGGTACAGTCCCAAAAATCCATTTTCTGATGAAAAACGATGACTCCGGACCGGTCGAACTTTCCCAAAATGGTCAATATGGATGAAATTTTAACATTTAATCTTTTGACTCCAAATGACTGTTGGATGGGAATTATGACTTTTTCAACTAAAATAAGTGTGTTTAAAGTCATTTATGTGCCTGAAATTGGTCAAAATTGAAGCTTTTGAGTAAGCAAAACTCTGTAAAAATGGCAATGTTGGTCACTCTGAGGGGTTAAAAAGTGGTTATTCAACATGAGGCACGATCCATTTGACATTTTGAATCATTTTTGGTACAGTCCCAAAAATCCATTTTCTGATGAAAAACGATGACTCCGGACCTGTCGAACGTTTCCAAAATGGTCAATATGGATGAAATTTTAACATTTAATCTTTTGACTCCAAATGACTGTTGGATGGGAATTATGACTTTTTCAACTAAATCAAGTGTGTTTAAAGTCATTTATGTGCCTGAAATTGGTCAAAATTGAAGCTTTTGAGTAAGCAAAACTCTGTAAAAATGGCCATTTTGGTCACTCTGAGGGGTCAAAAAGTGGTTATTCAACATGAGGCACGATCCAATTGACATTTTGAATCATTTTTGGTACAGTCCCAAAAATCCATTTTCTGATGAAAAATGATGACTCCGGACCTTTCGAACGATTCCAAAATGGTCAATATGGATGAAATTTTAACATGTAATCTTTTGACTCTAAATGACTGTTGGATGTGAATTATGACTTTTTCAACTAAAATAAGTGTGTTTAAAATCATTTATGCGCCTGAAATTGGTCAAAATTAAAGCTTTTGAGTAAGCAAAACTCTGTAAAAATGGCCATTTTGGTCACTCTGAGGGGTTAAAAAGTGTTTATTCAACATGAGGCACGATCCAATTGACATTTTGAATCATTTTTGGTACAGTCCCAAAAATCCATTTTCTGATGAAAAACGATGACTCCGGACCTGTCGAACGATTCCAAAATGGTCAATATGGATGAAATGTTAACATTTAATCTTTTGACTCTAAATGACTGTTGGATGTGAATTATGACTTTTTCAACTAAAATAAGTGTGTTTAAAGTCATTTATGTGCCTGAAATTGGTCAAAATTAAAGCTTTTGAATAAGCAAAAACTCTGTAAAAATGGCAATTTTGGTCACTCTGAGGGGTTAAAAAGTGGTTATTCAACATGAGGCACGATCCATTTGACATTTTGAATCATTTTTGGTACAGTCACAAAAATCCATTTTCTGATGAAAAACGATGACTCCGGACCTGTCGAATGTTCCCAAAATGGTCAATATGGATGAAATTTTACCATTTAATCTTTTGACTCCAAATGACTGTTGGATGTGAATTATGACTTTTTCAACTAAAATAAGTGTGTTTAAAGTCATTTATGTGCCTGAAATTGGTCAAAATTGAAGCTTTTGAGTAAGCAAAACTCTGTAAAAATTGCCATTTTGGTCACTCTGAGGGGTTAAAAAGTGGTTATTCAACATGAGGCACGATCCAATTGACATTTTGAATCATTTTTGGTACAGTCCCAAAAATCCATTTTCTGATGAAAAACGATGACTCCGGACCTGTCGAACGTTACCAAAATGGTCAATATGGATGAAATTTTGACATTTAATCTTTTGACTCCAAATGACTGTTGGATGTGAATTATGACCTTTTCGACTAAAATAAGTGTGTTTAAAGTCATTTCTGTGCCTGAAATTGGTCAAAATTGAAGTCTTTTGAGTAAGCAAAACTCTGTAAAAATGGCAATGTTGGTCACTCTGAGGGGTTAAAAAGTGGTTATTCAACATGAGGCACGATCCATTTGACATTTTGAATCATTTTTGGTACAGTCCCAAAAATCCATTTTCTGATGAAAAACGATGACTCCGGACCTGTCGAACGTTTCCAAAATGGACAATATGGATGAAATTTTAACATTTAATCTTTTGACTCCAAATGACTGTTGGATGGGAATTATGACTTTTTCAACTAAATCAAGTGTGTTTAAAGTCATTTATGTGCCTGAAATTGGTCAAAATTGAAGCTTTTGAGTAAGCAAAACTCTGTAAAAATGGCCATTTTGGTCACTCTGAGGGGTCAAAAAGTGGTTATTCAACATGAGGCACGATCCAATTGACATTTTGAATCATTTTTGGTACAGTCCCAAAAATCCATTTTCTGATGAAAAATGATGACTCCGGACCTTTCGAACGATTCCAAAATGGTCAATATGGATGAAATTTTAACATGTAATCTTTTGACTCTAAATGACTGTTGGATGTGAATTATGACTTTTTCAACTAAAATAAGTGTGTTTAAAATCATTTATGCGCCTGAAATTGGTCAAAATTAAAGCTTTTGAGTAAGCAAAACTCTGTAAAAATGGCCATTTTGGTCACTCTGAGGGGTTAAAAAGTGTTTATTCAACATGAGGCACGATCCAATTGACATTTTGAATCATTTTTGGTACAGTCCCAAAAATCCATTTTCTGATGAAAAACGATGACTCCGGACCTGTCGAACGATTCCAAAATGGTCAATATGGATGAAATGTTAACATTTAATCTTTTGACTCTAAATGACTGTTGGATGTGAATTATGACTTTTTCAACTAAAATAAGTGTGTTTAAAGTCATTTATGTGCCTGAAATTGGTCAAAATTAAAGCTTTTGAATAAGCAAAAACTCTGTAAAAATGGCAATTTTGGTCACTCTGAGGGGTTAAAAAGTGGTTATTCAACATGAGGCACGATCCATTTGACATTTTGAATCATTTTTGGTACAGTCACAAAAATCCATTTTCTGATGAAAAACGATGACTCCGGACCTGTCGAATGTTCCCAAAATGGTCAATATGGATGAAATTTTACCATTTAATCTTTTGACTCCAAATGACTGTTGGATGTGAATTATGACTTTTTCAACTAAAATAAGTGTGTTTAAAGTCATTTATGTGCCTGAAATTGGTCAAAATTGAAGCTTTTGAGTAAGCAAAACTCTGTAAAAATTGCCATTTTGGTCACTCTGAGGGGTTAAAAAGTGGTTATTCAACATGAGGCACGATCCAATTGACATTTTGAATCATTTTTGGTACAGTCCCAAAAATCCATTTTCTGATGAAAAACGATGACTCCGGACCTGTCGAACGTTACCAAAATGGTCAATATGGATGAAATTTTGACATTTAATCTTTTGACTCCAAATGACTGTTGGATGTGAATTATGACCTTTTCGACTAAAATAAGTGTGTTTAAAGTCATTTCTGTGCCTGAAATTGGTCAAAATTGAAGTCTTTTGAGTAAGCAAAACTCTGTAAAAATGGCAATGTTGGTCACTCTGAGGGGTTAAAAAGTGGTTATTCAACATGAGGCACGATCCATTTGACATTTTGAATCATTTTTGGTACAGTCCCAAAAATCCATTTTCTGATGAAAAACGATGACTCCGGACCTGTCGAACGATTCCAAAATGGTCAATATGGATGAAATGTTAACATTTAATCTTTTGACTCTAAATGACTGTTGGATGTGAATTATGACTTTTTCAACTAAAATAAGTGTGTTTAAAGTCATTTATGTGCCTGAAATTGGTCAAAATTAAAGCTTTTGAATAAGCAAAACTCTGTAAAAATTGCCATTTTGGTCACTCTGAGGGGTTAAAAAGTGGTTATTCAACATGAGGCACGATCCAATTGACATTTTGAATCATTTTTGGTACAGTCCCAAAAATCCATTTTCTGATGAAAAACGATGACTCCGGACCTGTCGAACGTTACCAAAATGGTCAATATGGATGAAATTTTGACATTTAATCTTTTGACTCCAAATGACTGTTGGATGTGAATTATGACTTTTTCAACTAAAATAAGTGTGTTTAAAATCATTTATGCGCCTGAAATTGGTCAAAATTAAAGCTTTTGAGTAAGCAAAACTCTGTAAAAATGGCCATTTTGGTCACTCTGAGGGGTTAAAAAGTGTTTATTCAACATGAGGCACGATCCAATTGACATTTTGAATCATTTTTGGTACAGTCCCAAAAATCCATTTTCTGATGAAAAACGATGACTCCGGACCTGTCGAACGATTCCAAAATGGTCAATATGGATGAAATGTTAACATTTAATCTTTTGACTCTAAATGACTGTTGGATGTGAATTATGACTTTTTCAACTAAAATAAGTGTGTTTAAAGTCATTTATGTGCCTGAAATTGGTCAAAATTAAAGCTTTTGAATAAGCAAAAACTCTGTAAAAATGGCAATTTTGGTCACTCTGAGGGGTTAAAAAGTGGTTATTCAACATGAGGCACGATCCATTTGACATTTTGAATCATTTTTGGTACAGTCCCAAAAATCCATTTTCTGATGAAAAACGATGACTCCGGACCTATCGAACGTTTCCAAAATGGTCAATATGGATGAAATTTTAACATTTAATCTTTTGACTCTAAATGACTGTTGGATGTGAATTATGACTTTTTCAACTAAAATAAGTGTGTTTAAAGTCATTTATGTGCCTGAAATTGGTCAAAATTGAAGCTTTTGAGTAAGCAAAACTCTGTAAAAATTGCCATTTTGGTCACTCTGAGGGGTTAAAAAGTGGTTATTCAACATGAGGCACGATCCAATTGACATTTTGAATCATTTTTGGTACAGTCCCAAAAATCCATTTTCTGATGAAAAACGATGACTCCGGACCTGTCGAACGTTTCCAAAATGGTCAATATGGATGAAATTTTAACATTTAATCTTTTGACTCTAAATGACTGTTGGATGTGAATTATGACTTTTTCAACTAAAATAAGTGTGTTTAAAGTCATTTATGTGCCTGAAATTGGTCAAAATTGAAGCTTTTGAGTAAGCAAAACTCTGTAAAAATTGCCATTTTGATCACTCTGAGGGGTTAAAAAGTGGTTATTCAACATGAGGCACGATCCAATTGACATTTTGAATCATTTTTGGTACAGTCCCAAAAATCCATTTTCTGATGAAAAACGATGACTCCGGACCTGTCGAACGTTCCCAAAATGGTCAATATGGATGAAATTTTGACATTTACTCTTTTGACTCCAAATGACTGTTGGATGTGAATTATGACCTTTTCGACTAAAATAAGTGTGTTTAAAGTCATTTCTGTGCCTGAAATTGTTCAAAATTGAAGCTTTTGAGTAAGCAAAACTCTGTAAAAATGGCCATTTTGGTCACTCTGAGGGGTTAAAAAGTGGTTATTCAACATGAGGCACGATCCAATTGACATTTTGAATCATTTTTGGTACAGTCCCAAAAATCCATTTTCTTATGAAAAACGATGACTCCGGACCTGTCGAACGTTCCCAAAATGGTCAATATGGATGAAATTTTAACATTTAATCTTTTGACTCTAAATGACTGTTGGATGTGAATTATGACTTTTTCAACTAAAATAAGTGTGTTTAAAATCATTTATGCGCCTGAAATTGGTCAAAATTAAAGCTTTTGAGTAAGCAAAACTCTGTAAAAATGGCCATTTTGGTCACTCTGAGGGGTTAAAAAGTGGTTATTCAACATGAGGCACGATCCAATTGACATTTTGAATCATTTTTGGTACAGTCCCAAAAATCCATTTTCTGATGAAAAACGATGACTCCGGACCTGTCGAACGATTCCAAAATGGTCAATATGGATGAAATTTTAACATTTAATCTTTTGACTCCAAATGACTGTTGGATGGGAAATATGACTTTTTCAACTAAAATAAGTGTGTTTAAAGTCATTTCTGTGCCTGAAATTGGTCAAAATTGAAGCTTTTAAGTAAGCAAAACTCTGTAAAAATGGCAATGTTGGTCACTCTGAGGGGTTAAAAAGTGGTTATTCAACATGAGGCACGATCCATTTGACATTTTGAATCATTTTTGGTACAGTCCCAAAAATCCATTTTCTGATGAAAAACGATGACTCCGGACCTGTCGAACGTTTCCAAAATGGTCAATATGGATGAAATTTTAACATTTAATCTTTTGACTCCAAATGACTGTTGGATGGGAATTATGACTTTTTCAACTAAATCAAGTGTGTTTAAAGTCATTTATGTGCCTGAAATTGGTCAAAATTGAAGCTTTTGAGTAAGCAAAACTCTGTAAAAATGGCCATTTTGGTCACTCTGAGGGGTCAAAAAGTGGTTATTCAACATGAGGCACGATCCAATTGACATTTTGAATCATTTTTGGTACAGTCCCAAAAATCCATTTTCTGATGAAAAATGATGACTCCGGACCTTTCGAACGATTCCAAAATGGTCAATATGGATGAAATTTTAACATGTAATCTTTTGACTCTAAATGACTGTTGGATGTGAATTATGACTTTTTCAACTAAAATAAGTGTGTTTAAAATCATTTATGCGCCTGAAATTGGTCAAAATTAAAGCTTTTGAGTAAGCAAAACTCTGTAAAAATGGCCATTTTGGTCACTCTGAGGGGTTAAAAAGTGTTTATTCAACATGAGGCACGATCCAATTGACATTTTGAATCATTTTTGGTACAGTCCCAAAAATCCATTTTCTGATGAAAAACGATGACTCCGGACCTGTCGAACGATTCCAAAATGGTCAATATGGATGAAATGTTAACATTTAATCTTTTGACTCTAAATGACTGTTGGATGTGAATTATGACTTTTTCAACTAAAATAAGTGTGTTTAAAGTCATTTATGTGCCTGAAATTGGTCAAAATTAAAGCTTTTGAATAAGCAAAAACTCTGTAAAAATGGCAATTTTGGTCACTCTGAGGGGTTAAAAAGTGGTTATTCAACATGAGGCACGATCCATTTGACATTTTGAATCATTTTTGGTACAGTCACAAAAATCCATTTTCTGATGAAAAACGATGACTCCGGACCTGTCGAATGTTCCCAAAATGGTCAATATGGATGAAATTTTACCATTTAATCTTTTGACTCCAAATGACTGTTGGATGTGAATTATGACTTTTTCAACTAAAATAAGTGTGTTTAAAGTCATTTATGTGCCTGAAATTGGTCAAAATTGAAGCTTTTGAGTAAGCAAAACTCTGTAAAAATTGCCATTTTGGTCACTCTGAGGGGTTAAAAAGTGGTTATTCAACATGAGGCACGATCCAATTGACATTTTGAATCATTTTTGGTACAGTCCCAAAAATCCATTTTCTGATGAAAAACGATGACTCCGGACCTGTCGAACGTTACCAAAATGGTCAATATGGATGAAATTTTGACATTTAATCTTTTGACTCCAAATGACTGTTGGATGTGAATTATGACCTTTTCGACTAAAATAAGTGTGTTTAAAGTCATTTCTGTGCCTGAAATTGGTCAAAATTGAAGTCTTTTGAGTAAGCAAAACTCTGTAAAAATGGCAATGTTGGTCACTCTGAGGGGTTAAAAAGTGGTTATTCAACATGAGGCACGATCCATTTGACATTTTGAATCATTTTTGGTACAGTCCCAAAAATCCATTTTCTGATGAAAAACGATGACTCCGGACCTGTCGAACGTTTCCAAAATGGACAATATGGATGAAATTTTAACATTTAATCTTTTGACTCCAAATGACTGTTGGATGGGAATTATGACTTTTTCAACTAAATCAAGTGTGTTTAAAGTCATTTATGTGCCTGAAATTGGTCAAAATTGAAGCTTTTGAGTAAGCAAAACTCTGTAAAAATGGCCATTTTGGTCACTCTGAGGGGTCAAAAAGTGGTTATTCAACATGAGGCACGATCCAATTGACATTTTGAATCATTTTTGGTACAGTCCCAAAAATCCATTTTCTGATGAAAAATGATGACTCCGGACCTTTCGAACGATTCCAAAATGGTCAATATGGATGAAATTTTAACATGTAATCTTTTGACTCTAAATGACTGTTGGATGTGAATTATGACTTTTTCTACTAAAATAAGTGTGTTTAAAATCATTTATGCGCCTGAAATTGGTCAAAATTAAAGCTTTTGAGTAAGCAAAACTCTGTAAAAATGGCCATTTTGGTCACTCTGAGGGGTTAAAAAGTGGTTATTCAACATGAGGCACGATCCAATTGACATTTTGAATCATTTTTGGTACAGTCCCAAAAATCCATTTTCTGATGAAAAACGATGACTCCGGACCTGTCGAACGTTTCCAAAATGGTCAATATGGATGAAATTTTAACATTTAATCTTTTGACTCTAAATGACTGTTGGATGTGAATTATGACTTTTTCAACTAAAATAAGTGTGTTTAAAGTCATTTATGTGCCTGAAATTGGTCAAAATTGAAGCTTTTGAGTAAGCAAAACTCTGTAAAAATTGCCATTTTGATCACTCTGAGGGGTTAAAAAGTGGTTATTCAACATGAGGCACGATCCAATTGACATTTTGAATCATTTTTGGTACAGTCCCAAAAATCCATTTTCTGATGAAAAACGATGACTCCGGACCTGTCGAACGTTCCCAAAATGGTCAATATGGATGAAATTTTGACATTTACTCTTTTGACTCCAAATGACTGTTGGATGTGAATTATGACCTTTTCGACTAAAATAAGTGTGTTTAAAGTCATTTCTGTGCCTGAAATTGTTCAAAATTGAAGCTTTTGAGTAAGCAAAACTCTGTAAAAATGGCCATTTTGGTCACTCTGAGGGGTTAAAAAGTGGTTATTCAACATGAGGCACGATCCAATTGACATTTTGAATCATTTTTGGTACAGTCCCAAAAATCCATTTTCTTATGAAAAACGATGACTCCGGACCTGTCGAACGTTCCCAAAATGGTCAATATGGATGAAATTTTAACATTTAATCTTTTGACTCTAAATGACTGTTGGATGTGAATTATGACTTTTTCAACTAAAATAAGTGTGTTTAAAATCATTTATGCGCCTGAAATTGGTCAAAATTAAAGCTTTTGAGTAAGCAAAACTCTGTAAAAATGGCCATTTTGGTCACTCTGAGGGGTTAAAAAGTGGTTATTCAACATGAGGCACGATCCAATTGACATTTTGAATCATTTTTGGTACAGTCCCAAAAATCCATTTTCTGATGAAAAACGATGACTCCGGACCTGTCGAACGATTCCAAAATGGTCAATATGGATGAAATTTTAACATTTAATCTTTTGACTCCAAATGACTGTTGGATGGGAAATATGACTTTTTCAACTAAAATAAGTGTGTTTAAAGTCATTTCTGTGCCTGAAATTGGTCAAAATTGAAGCTTTTGAGTAAGCAAAACTCTGTAAAAATGGCAATGTTGGTCACTCTGAGGGGTTAAAAAGTGGTTATTCAACATGAGGCACGATCCATTTGACATTTTGAATCATTTTTGGTACAGTCCCAAAAATCCATTTTCTGATGAAAAACGATGACTCCGGACCTGTCGAACGTTTCCAAAATGGTCAATATGGATGAAATTTTAACATTTAATCTTTTGACTCCAAATGACTGTTGGATGGGAATTATGACTTTTTCAACTAAATCAAGTGTGTTTAAAGTCATTTATGTGCCTGAAATTGGTCAAAATTGAAGCTTTTGAGTAAGCAAAACTCTGTAAAAATGGCCATTTTGGTCACTCTGAGGGGTCAAAAAGTGGTTATTCAACATGAGGCACGATCCAATTGACATTTTGAATCATTTTTGGTACAGTCCCAAAAATCCATTTTCTGATGAAAAATGATGACTCCGGACCTTTCGAACGATTCCAAAATGGTCAATATGGATGAAATTTTAACATGTAATCTTTTGACTCTAAATGACTGTTGGATGTGAATTATGACTTTTTCAACTAAAATAAGTGTGTTTAAAATCATTTATGCGCCTGAAATTGGTCAAAATTAAAGCTTTTGAGTAAGCAAAACTCTGTAAAAATGGCCATTTTGGTCACTCTGAGGGGTTAAAAAGTGTTTATTCAACATGAGGCACGATCCAATTGACATTTTGAATCATTTTTGGTACAGTCCCAAAAATCCATTTTCTGATGAAAAACGATGACTCCGGACCTGTCGAACGATTCCAAAATGGTCAATATGGATGAAATGTTAACATTTAATCTTTTGACTCTAAATGACTGTTGGATGTGAATTATGACTTTTTCAACTAAAATAAGTGTGTTTAAAGTCATTTATGTGCCTGAAATTGGTCAAAATTAAAGCTTTTGAATAAGCAAAAACTCTGTAAAAATGGCCATTTTGGTCACTCTGAGGGGTTAAAAAGTGGTTATTCAACATGAGGCACGATCCAATTGACATTTTGAATCATTTTTGGTACAGTCCCAAAAATCCATTTTCTGATGAAAAACGATGACTCCGGACCGGTCGAACTTTCCCAAAATGGTCAATATGGATGAAATTTTAACATTTAATCTTTTGACTCCAAATGACTGTTGGATGGGAATTATGACTTTTTCAACTAAAATAAGTGTGTTTAAAGTCATTTATGTGCCTGAAATTGGTCAAAATTGAAGCTTTTGAGTAAGCAAAACTCTGTAAAAATGGCAATGTTGGTCACTCTGAGGGGTTAAAAAGTGGTTATTCAACATGAGGCACGATCCATTTGACATTTTGAATCATTTTTGGTACAGTCCCAAAAATCCATTTTCTGATGAAAAACGATGACTCCGGACCTGTCGAACGTTTCCAAAATGGTCAATATGGATGAAATTTTAACATTTAATCTTTTGACTCCAAATGACTGTTGGATGGGAATTATGACTTTTTCAACTAAATCAAGTGTGTTTAAAGTCATTTATGTGCCTGAAATTGGTCAAAATTGAAGCTTTTGAGTAAGCAAAACTCTGTAAAAATGGCCATTTTGGTCACTCTGAGGGGTCAAAAAGTGGTTATTCAACATGAGGCACGATCCAATTGACATTTTGAATCATTTTTGGTACAGTCCCAAAAATCCATTTTCTGATGAAAAATGATGACTCCGGACCTTTCGAACGATTCCAAAATGGTCAATATGGATGAAATTTTAACATGTAATCTTTTGACTCTAAATGACTGTTGGATGTGAATTATGACTTTTTCAACTAAAATAAGTGTGTTTAAAATCATTTATGCGCCTGAAATTGGTCAAAATTAAAGCTTTTGAGTAAGCAAAACTCTGTAAAAATGGCCATTTTGGTCACTCTGAGGGGTTAAAAAGTGTTTATTCAACATGAGGCACGATCCAATTGACATTTTGAATCATTTTTGGTACAGTCCCAAAAATCCATTTTCTGATGAAAAACGATGACTCCGGACCTGTCGAACGATTCCAAAATGGTCAATATGGATGAAATGTTAACATTTAATCTTTTGACTCTAAATGACTGTTGGATGTGAATTATGACTTTTTCAACTAAAATAAGTGTGTTTAAAGTCATTTATGTGCCTGAAATTGGTCAAAATTAAAGCTTTTGAATAAGCAAAAACTCTGTAAAAATGGCAATTTTGGTCACTCTGAGGGGTTAAAAAGTGGTTATTCAACATGAGGCACGATCCATTTGACATTTTGAATCATTTTTGGTACAGTCACAAAAATCCATTTTCTGATGAAAAACGATGACTCCGGACCTGTCGAATGTTCCCAAAATGGTCAATATGGATGAAATTTTACCATTTAATCTTTTGACTCCAAATGACTGTTGGATGTGAATTATGACTTTTTCAACTAAAATAAGTGTGTTTAAAGTCATTTATGTGCCTGAAATTGGTCAAAATTGAAGCTTTTGAGTAAGCAAAACTCTGTAAAAATTGCCATTTTGGTCACTCTGAGGGGTTAAAAAGTGGTTATTCAACATGAGGCACGATCCAATTGACATTTTGAATCATTTTTGGTACAGTCCCAAAAATCCATTTTCTGATGAAAAACGATGACTCCGGACCTGTCGAACGTTACCAAAATGGTCAATATGGATGAAATTTTGACATTTAATCTTTTGACTCCAAATGACTGTTGGATGTGAATTATGACCTTTTCGACTACAATAAGTGTGTTTAAAGTCATTTCTGTGCCTGAAATTGGTCAAAATTGAAGTCTTTTGAGTAAGCAAAACTCTGTAAAAATGGCAATGTTGGTCACTCTGAGGGGTTAAAAAGTGGTTATTCAACATGAGGCACGATCCATTTGACATTTTGAATCATTTTTGGTACAGTCCCAAAAATCCATTTTCTGATGAAAAACGATGACTCCGGACCTGTCGAACGTTTCCAAAATGGACAATATGGATGAAATTTTAACATTTAATCTTTTGACTCCAAATGACTGTTGGATGGGAATTATGACTTTTTCAACTAAATTAAGTGTGTTTAAAGTCATTTATGTGCCTGAAATTGGTCAAAATTGAAGCTTTTGAGTAAGCAAAACTCTGTAAAAATGGCCATTTTGGTCACTCTGAGGGGTCAAAAAGTGGTTATTCAACATGAGGCACGATCCAATTGACATTTTGAATCATTTTTGGTACAGTCCCAAAAATCCATTTTCTGATGAAAAATGATGACTCCGGACCTTTCGAACGATTCCAAAATGGTCAATATGGATGAAATTTTAACATGTAATCTTTTGACTCTAAATGACTGTTGGATGTGAATTATGACTTTTTCAACTAAAATAAGTGTGTTTAAAATCATTTATGCGCCTGAAATTGGTCAAAATTAAAGCTTTTGAGTAAGCAAAACTCTGTAAAAATGGCCATTTTGGTCACTCTGAGGGGTTAAAAAGTGTTTATTCAACATGAGGCACGATCCAATTGACATTTTGAATCATTTTTGGTACAGTCCCAAAAATCCATTTTCTGATGAAAAACGATGACTCCGGACCTGTCGAACGATTCCAAAATGGTCAATATGGATGAAATGTTAACATTTAATCTTTTGACTCTAAATGACTGTTGGATGTGAATTATGACTTTTTCAACTAAAATAAGTGTGTTTAAAGTCATTTATGTGCCTGAAATTGGTCAAAATTAAAGCTTTTGAATAAGCAAAAACTCTGTAAAAATGGCAATTTTGGTCACTCTGAGGGGTTAAAAAGTGGTTATTCAACATGAGGCACGATCCATTTGACATTTTGAATCATTTTTGGTACAGTCCCAAAAATCCATTTTCTGATGAAAAACGATGACTCCGGACCTATCGAACGTTTCCAAAATGGTCAATATGGATGAAATTTTAACATTTAATCTTTTGACTCTAAATGACTGTTGGATGTGAATTATGACTTTTTCAACTAAAATAAGTGTGTTTAAAGTCATTTATGTGCCTGAAATTGGTCAAAATTGAAGCTTTTGAGTAAGCAAAACTCTGTAAAAATTGCCATTTTGGTCACTCTGAGGGGTTAAAAAGTGGTTATTCAACATGAGGCACGATCCAATTGACATTTTGAATCATTTTTGGTACAGTCCCAAAAATCCATTTTCTGATGAAAAACGATGACTCCGGACCTGTCGAACGTTCCCAAAATGGTCAATATGGATGAAATTTTAACATTTAATCTTTTGACTCTAAATGACTGTTGGATGTGAATTATGACTTTTTCAACTAAAATAAGTGTGTTTAAAATCATTTATGCGCCTGAAATTGGTCAAAATTAAAGCTTTTGAGTAAGCAAAACTCTGTAAAAATGGCCATTTTGGTCACTCTGAGGGGTTAAAAAGTGGTTATTCAACATGAGGCACGATCCAATTGACATTTTGAATCATTTTTGGTACAGTCCCAAAAATCCATTTTCTGATGAAAAACGATGACTCCGGACCTGTCGAACGATTCCAAAATGGTCAATATGGATGAAATGTTAACATTTAATCTTTTGACTCTAAATGACTGTTGGATGTGAATTATGACTTTTTCAACTAAAATAAGTGTGTTTAAAGTCATTTATGTGCCTGAAATTGGTCAAAATTAAAGCTTTTGAATAAGCAAAAACTCTGTAAAAATGGCAATTTTGGTCACTCTGAGGGGTTAAAAAGTGGTTATTCAACATGAGGCACGATCCATTTGACATTTTGAATCATTTTTGGTACAGTCCCAAAAATCCATTTTCTGATGAAAAACGATGACTCCGGACCTATCGAACGTTTCCAAAATGGTCAATATGGATGAAATTTTAACATTTAATCTTTTGACTCTAAATGACTGTTGGATGTGAATTATGACTTTTTCAACTAAAATAAGTGTGTTTAAAGTCATTTATGTGCCTGAAATTGGTCAAAATTGAAGCTTTTGAGTAAGCAAAACTCTGTAAAAATTGCCATTTTGGTCACTCTGAGGGGTTAAAAAGTGGTTATTCAACATGAGGCACGATCCAATTGACATTTTGAATCATTTTTGGTACAGTCCCAAAAATCCATTTTCTGATGAAAAACGATGACTCCGGACCTGTCGAACGTTCCCAAAATGGTCAATATGGATGAAATTTTAACATTTAATCTTTTGACTCTAAATGACTGTTGGATGTGAATTATGACTTTTTCAACTAAAATAAGTGTGTTTAAAATCATTTATGCGCCTGAAATTGGTCAAAATTAAAGCTTTTGAGTAAGCAAAACTCTGTAAAAATGGCCATTTTGGTCACTCTGAGGGGTTAAAAAGTGGTTATTCAACATGAGGCACGATCCAATTGACATTTTGAATCATTTTTGGTACAGTCCCAAAAATCCATTTTCTGATGAAAAACGATGACTCCGGACCTGTCGAACGATTCCAAAATGGTCAATATGGATGAAATTTTAACATTTAATCTTTTGACTCCAAATGAGTGTTGGATGGGAAATATGACTTTTTCAACTAAAATAAGTGTGTTTAAAGTCATTTCTGTGCCTGAAATTGGTCAAAATTGAAGCTTTTGAGTAAGCAAAACTCTGTAAAAATGGCAATGTTGGTCACTCTGAGGGGTTAAAAAGTGGTTATTCAACATGAGGCACGATCCATTTGACATTTTGAATCATTTTTGGTACAGTCCCAAAAATCCATTTTCTGATGAAAAACGATGACTCCGGACCTGTCGAACGTTTCCAAAATGGTCAATATGGATGAAATTTTAACATTTAATCTTTTGACTCCAAATGACTGTTGGATGGGAATTATGACTTTTTCAACTAAATCAAGTGTGTTTAAAGTCATTTATGTGCCTGAAATTGGTCAAAATTGAAGCTTTTGAGTAAGCAAAACTCTGTAAAAATGGCCATTTTGGTCACTCTGAGGGGTTAAAAAGTGTTTATTCAACATGAGGCACGATCCAATTGACATTTTGAATCATTTTTGGTACAGTCCCAAAAATCCATTTTCTGATGAAAAACGATGACTCCGGACCTGTCGAACGATTCCAAAATGGTCAATATGGATGAAATGTTAACATTTAATCTTTTGACTCTAAATGACTGTTGGATGTGAATTATGACTTTTTCAACTAAAATAAGTGTGTTTAAAGTCATTTATGTGCCTGAAATTGGTCAAAATTAAAGCTTTTGAATAAGCAAAAACTCTGTAAAAATGGCAATTTTGGTCACTCTGAGGGGTTAAAAAGTGGTTATTCAACATGAGGCACGATCCATTTGACATTTTGAATCATTTTTGGTACAGTCCCAAAAATCCATTTTCTGATGAAAAACGATGACTCCGGA
Organism: Lissotriton vulgaris; assembly: GCF_964263255.1. Classification (NCBI taxonomy): domain Eukaryota; kingdom Metazoa; phylum Chordata; class Amphibia; order Caudata; family Salamandridae; genus Lissotriton; species Lissotriton vulgaris. The sequence continues at coordinate 106,736 of NW_028254007.1, forward strand.
CCTGTCGAACGTTTCCAAAATGGTCAATATGGATGAAATTTTAACATTTAATCTTTTGACTCTAAATGACTGTTGGATGTGAATTATGACTTTTTCAACTAAAATAAGTGTGTTTAAAGTCATTTATGTGCCTGAAATTGGTCAAAATTGAAGCTTTTGAGTAAGCAAAACTCTGTAAAAATTGCCATTTTGGTCACTCTGAGGGGTTAAAAAGTGGTTATTCAACATGAGGCACGATCCAATTGACATTTTGAATCATTTTTGGTACAGTCCCAAAAATCCATTTTCTGATGAAAAACGATGACTCCGGACCTGTCGAACGTTCCCAAAATGGTCAATATGGATGAAATTTTGACATTTAATCTTTTGACTCCAAATGACTGTTGGATGTGAATTATGACCTTTTCGACTAAAATAAGTGTGTTTAAAGTCATTTCTGTGCCTGAAATTGTTCAAAATTGAAGCTTTTGAGTAAGCAAAACTCTGTAAAAATGGCCATTTTGGTCACTCTGAGGGGTTAAAAAGTGGTTATTCAACATGAGGCACGATCCAATTGACATTTTGAATCATTTTTGGTACAGTCCCAAAAATCCATTTTCTTATGAAAAACGATGACTCCGGACCTGTCGAACGTTCCCAAAATGGTCAATATGGATGAAATTTTAACATTTAATCTTTTGACTCTAAATGACTGTTGGATGTGAATTATGACTTTTTCAACTAAAATAAGTGTGTTTAAAGTCATTTATGTGCCTGAAATTGGTCAAAATTAAAGCTTTTGAATAAGCAAAAACTCTGTAAAAATGGCAATTTTGGTCACTCTGAGGGGTTAAAAAGTGGTTATTCAACATGAGGCACGATCCATTTGACATTTTGAATCATTTTTGGTGCAGTCCCAAAAATCCATTTTCTGATGAAAAACGATGACTCCGGACCTGTCGAACGTTTCCAAAATGATCAATATGGATGAAATTTTAACATGTAATCTTTTGACTCTAAATGACTGTTGGATGTGAATTATGACTTTTTCAACTAAAATAAGTGTGTTTAAAATCATTTATGCGCCTGAAATTGGTCAAAATTAAAGCTTTTGAGTAAGCAAAACTCTGTAAAAATGGCCATTTTGGTCACTCTGAGGGGTTAAAAAGTGGTTATTCAACATGAGGCACGATCCAATTGACATTTTGAATCATTTTTGGTACAGTCCCAAAAATCCATTTTCTGATGAAAAACGATGACTCCGGACCTGTCGAACGATTCCAAAATGGTCAATATGGATGAAATTTTAACATTTAATCTTTTGACTCCAAATGACTGTTGGATGGGAAATATGACTTTTTCAACTAAAATAAGTGTGTTTAAAGTCATTTCTGTGCCTGAAATTGGTCAAAATTGAAGCTTTTGAGTAAGCAAAACTCTGTAAAAATGGCAATGTTGGTCACTCTGAGGGGTTAAAAAGTGGTTATTCAACATGAGGCACGATCCATTTGACATTTTGAATCATTTTTGGTACAGTCCCAAAAATCCATTTTCTGATGAAAAACGATGACTCCGGACCTGTCGAACGTTTCCAAAATGGTCAATATGGATGAAATTTTAACATTTAATCTTTTGACTCCAAATGACTGTTGGATGGGAATTATGACTTTTTCAACTAAATCAAGTGTGTTTAAAGTCATTTATGTGCCTGAAATTGGTCAAAATTGAAGCTTTTGAGTAAGCAAAACTCTGTAAAAATGGCCATTTTGGTCACTCTGAGGGGTCAAAAAGTGGTTATTCAACATGAGGCACGATCCAATTGACATTTTGAATCATTTTTGGTACAGTCCCAAAAATCCATTTTCTGATGAAAAATGATGACTCCGGACCTTTCGAACGATTCCAAAATGGTCAATATGGATGAAATTTTAACATGTAATCTTTTGACTCTAAATGACTGTTGGATGTGAATTATGACTTTTTCAACTAAAATAAGTGTGTTTAAAATCATTTATGCGCCTGAAATTGGTCAAAATTAAAGCTTTTGAGTAAGCAAAACTCTGTAAAAATGGCCATTTTGGTCACTCTGAGGGGTTAAAAAGTGTTTATTCAACATGAGGCACGATCCAATTGACATTTTGAATCATTTTTGGTACAGTCCCAAAAATCAATTTTCTGATGAAAAACGATGACTCCGGACCTGTCGAACGATTCCAAAATGGTCAATATGGATGAAATGTTAACATTTAATCTTTTGACTCTAAATGACTGTTGGATGTGAATTATGACTTTTTCAACTAAAATAAGTGTGTTTAAAGTCATTTATGTGCCTGAAATTGGTCAAAATTAAAGCTTTTGAATAAGCAAAAACTCTGTAAAAATGGCAATTTTGGTCACTCTGAGGGGTTAAAAAGTGGTTATTCAACATGAGGCACGATCCATTTGACATTTTGAATCATTTTTGGTACAGTCCCAAAAATCCATTTTCTGATGAAAAACGATGACTCCGGACCTGTCGAATGTTCCCAAAATGGTCAATATGGATGAAATTTTACCATTTAATCTTTTGACTCCAAATGACTGTTGGATGGGAATTATGACTTTTTCAACTAAAAAATGTGTGTTTAAAGTCATTTATGTGCCTGAAATTGGTCAAAATTGAAGCTTTTGAGTAAGCAAAACTCTGTAAAAATGGCAATGTTGGTCATTCTGAGGGGTTAAAAAGTGGTTATTCAACATGAGGCACGATCCATTTGACATTTTGAATCATTTTTGGTACAGTCCCAAAAATCAATTTTCTGATGAAAAACGATGACTCCGGACCTGTCGAACGTTTCCAAAATGGTCAATATGGATGAAATTTTAACATTTAATCTTTTGACTCTAAATGACTGTTGGATGTGAATTATGACTTTTTCAACTAAAATAAGTGTGTTTAAAGTCATTTATGTGCCTGAAATTGGTCAAAATTGAAGCTTTTGAGTAAGCAAAACTCTGTAAAAATGGCCATTTTGGTCACTCTGAGGGGTTAAAAAGTTGTTATTCAACATGAGGCACGATCCAATTGACATTTTGAATCATTTTTGGTACAGTCCCAAAAATCCATTTTCTGATGAAAAACGATGACTCCGGACCTGTCGAACGATTCCAAAATGGTCAATATGGATGAAATGTTAACATTTAATCTTTTGACTCTAAATGACTGTTGGATGTGAATTATGACTTTTTCAACTAAAATAAGTGTGTTTAAAGTCATTTATGTGCCTGAAATTGGTCAAAATTAAAGCTTTTGAATAAGCAAAAACTCTGTAAAAATGGCAATTTTGGTCACTCTGAGGGTTTAAAAAGTGGTTATTCAACATGAGGCACGATCCATTTGACATTTTGAATCATTTTTGGTACAGTCCCAAAAATCCATTTTCTGATGAAAAACGATGACTCCGGACCTGTCGAACGTTTCCAAAATGGTCAATATGGATGAAATTTTAACATTTAATCTTTTGACTCTAAATGACTGTTGGATGTGAATTATGACTTTTTCAACTAAAATAAGTGTGTTTAAAGTCATTTATGTGCCTGAAATTGGTCAAAATTGAAGCTTTTGAGTAAGCAAAACTCTGTAAAAATTGCCATTTTGGTCACTCTGAGGGGTTAAAAAGTGGTTATTCAACATGAGGCACGATCCAATTGACATTTTGAATCATTTTTGGTACAGTCCCAAAAATCCATTTTCTGATGAAAAACGATGACTCCGGACCTGTCGAACGTTCCCAAAATGGTCAATATGGATGAAATTTTGACATTTAATCTTTTGACTCCAAATGACTGTTGGATGTGAATTATGACCTTTTCGACTAAAATAAGTGTGTTTAAAGTCATTTCTGTGCCTGAAATTGTTCAAAATTGAAGCTTTTGAGTAAGCAAAACTCTGTAAAAATGGCCATTTTGGTCACTCTGAGGGGTTAAAAAGTGGTTATTCAACATGAGGCACGATCCAATTGACATTTTGAATCATTTTTGGTACAGTCCCAAAAATCCATTTTCTTATGAAAAACGATGACTCCGGACCTGTCGAACGTTCCCAAAATGGTCAATATGGATGAAATTTTAACATTTAATCTTTTGACTCTAAATGACTGTTGGATGTGAATTATGACTTTTTCAACTAAAATAAGTGTGTTTAAAGTCATTTATGTGCCTGAAATTGGTCAAAATTAAAGCTTTTGAATAAGCAAAAACTCTGTAAAAATGGCAATTTTGGTCACTCTGAGGGGTTAAAAAGTGGTTATTCAACATGAGGCACGATCCATTTGACATTTTGAATCATTTTTGGTGCAGTCCCAAAAATCCATTTTCTGATGAAAAACGATGACTCCGGACCTGTCGAACGTTTCCAAAATGATCAATATGGATGAAATTTTAACATGTAATCTTTTGACTCTAAATGACTGTTGGATGTGAATTATGACTTTTTCAACTAAAATAAGTGTGTTTAAAATCATTTATGCGCCTGAAATTGGTCAAAATTAAAGCTTTTGAGTAAGCAAAACTCTGTAAAAATGGCCATTTTGGTCACTCTGAGGGGTTAAAAAGTGGTTATTCAACATGAGGCACGATCCAATTGACATTTTGAATCATTTTTGGTACAGTCCCAAAAATCCATTTTCTGATGAAAAACGATGACTCCGGACCTGTCGAACGATTCCAAAATGGTCAATATGGATGAAATTTTAACATTTAATCTTTTGACTCCAAATGACTGTTGGATGGGAAATATGACTTTTTCAACTAAAATAAGTGTGTTTAAAGTCATTTCTGTGCCTGAAATTGGTCAAAATTGAAGCTTTTGAGTAAGCAAAACTCTGTAAAAATGGCAATGTTGGTCACTCTGAGGGGTTAAAAAGTGGTTATTCAACATGAGGCACGATCCATTTGACATTTTGAATCATTTTTGGTACAGTCCCAAAAATCCATTTTCTGATGAAAAACGATGACTCCGGACCTGTCGAACGTTTCCAAAATGGTCAATATGGATGAAATTTTAACATTTAATCTTTTGACTCCAAATGACTGTTGGATGGGAATTATGACTTTTTCAACTAAATCAAGTGTGTTTAAAGTCATTTATGTGCCTGAAATTGGTCAAAATTGAAGCTTTTGAGTAAGCAAAACTCTGTAAAAATGGCCATTTTGGTCACTCTGAGGGGTCAAAAAGTGGTTATTCAACATGAGGCACGATCCAATTGACATTTTGAATCATTTTTGGTACAGTCCCAAAAATCCATTTTCTGATGAAAAATGATGACTCCGGACCTTTCGAACGATTCCAAAATGGTCAATATGGATGAAATTTTAACATGTAATCTTTTGACTCTAAATGACTGTTGGATGTGAATTATGACATTTTCAACTAAAATAAGTGTGTTTAAAATCATTTATGCGCCTGAAATTGGTCAAAATTAAAGCTTTTGAGTAAGCAAAACTCTGTAAAAATGGCCATTTTGGTCACTCTGAGGGGTTAAAAAGTGTTTATTCAACATGAGGCACGATCCAATTGACATTTTGAATCATTTTTGGTACAGTCCCAAAAATCCATTTTCTGATGAAAAATGATGACTCCGGACCTTTCGAACGATTCCAAAATGGTCAATATGGATGAAATTTTAACATTTAATCTTTTGACTCTAAATGACTGTTGGATGTGAATTATGACTTTTTCAACTAAAATAAGTGTGTTTAAAGTCATTTATGTGCCTGAAATTGGTCAAAATTAAAGCTTTTGAATAAGCAAAAACTCTGTAAAAATGGCAATTTTGGTCACTCTGAGGGGTTAAAAAGTGGTTATTCAACATGAGGCACGATCCATTTGACATTTTGAATCATTTTTGGTACAGTCCCAAAAATCCATTTTCTGATGAAAAACGATGACTCCGGACCTGTCGAATGTTCCCAAAATGGTCAATATGGATGAAATTTTACCATTTAATCTTTTGACTCCAAATGACTGTTGGATGGGAATTATGACTTTTTCAACTAAAAAATGTGTGTTTAAAGTCATTTATGTGCCTGAAATTGGTCAAAATTGAAGCTTTTGAGTAAGCAAAACTCTGTAAAAATGGCAATGTTGGTCATTCTGAGGGGTTAAAAAGTGGTTATTCAACATGAGGCACGATCCATTTGACATTTTGAATCATTTTTGGTACAGTCCCAAAAATCAATTTTCTGATGAAAAACGATGACTCCGGACCTGTCGAACGTTTCCAAAATGGTCAATATGGATGAAATTTTAACATTTAATCTTTTGACTCTAAATGACTGTTGGATGTGAATTATGACTTTTTCAACTAAAATACGTGTGTTTAAAGTCATTTATGTGCCTGAAATTGGTCAAAATTGAAGCTTTTGAGTAAGCAAAACTCTGTAAAAATTGCCATTTTGGTCACTCTGAGGGGTTAAAAAGTTGTTATTCAACATGAGGCACGATCCAATTGACATTTTGAATCATTTTTGGTACAGTCCCAAAAATCCATTTTCTGATGAAAAACGATGACTCCGGACCTGTCGAACGTTCCCAAAATGGTCAATATGGATGAAATTTTGACATTTAATCTTTTGACTCCAAATGACTGTTGGATGTGAATTATGACCTTTTCGACTAAAATAAGTGTGTTTAAAGTCATTTCTGTGCCTGAAATTGGTCAAAATTGAAGCTTTTGAGTAAGCAAAACTCTGTAAAAATGGCCATTTTGGTCACTCTGAGGGGTTAAAAAGTGGTTATTCAACATGAGGCACGATCCAATTGACATTTTGAATCATTTTTGGTACAGTCCCAAAAATCCATTTTCTGATGAAAAACGATGACTCCGGACCTGTCGAACGTTCCCAAAATGGTCAATATGGATGAAATTTTGACATTTAATCTTTTGACTCCAAATGACTGTTGGATGTGAATTATGACCTTTTCGACTAAAATAAGTGTGTTTAAAGTCATTTCTGTGCCTGAAATTGGTCAAAATTGAAGCTTTTGAGTAAGCAAAACTCTGTAAAAATGGCCATTTTGGTCACTCCGAGGGGTTAAAAAGTGGTTATTCAACATGAGGCACGATCCATTTGACATTTTGAATCATTTTTGGTACAGTCCCAAAAATCCATTTTCTGATGAAAAACGATGACTCCGGACCTGTCGAACGTTTCCAAAATGGTCAATATGGATGAAATTTTAACATTTAATCTTTTGACTCCAAATGACTGTTGGATGGGAATTATGACTTTTTCAACTAAATCAAGTGTGTTTAAAGTCATTTATGTGCCTGAAATTGGTCAAAATTGAAGCTTTTGAGTAAGCAAAACTCTGTAAAAATGGCCATTTTGGTCACTCTGAGGGGTCAAAAAGTGGTTATTCAACATGAGGCACGATCCAATTGACATTTTGAATCATTTTTGGTACAGTCCCAAAAATCCATTTTCTGATGAAAAATGATGACTCCGGACCTTTCGAACGATTCCAAAATGGTCAATATGGATGAAATTTTAACATGTAATCTTTTGACTCTAAATGACTGTTGGATGTGAATTATGACTTTTTCAACTAAAATAAGTGTGTTTAAAATCATTTATGCGCCTGAAATTGGTCAAAATTAAAGCTTTTGAGTAAGCAAAACTCTGTAAAAATGGCCATTTTGGTCACTCTGAGGGGTTAAAAAGTGTTTATTCAACATGAGGCACGATCCAATTGACATTTTGAATCATTTTTGGTACAGTCCCAAAAATCCATTTTCTGATGAAAAATGATGACTCCGGACCTTTCGAACGATTCCAAAATGGTCAATATGGATGAAATTTTAACATTTAATCTTTTGACTCTAAATGACTGTTGGATGTGAATTATGACTTTTTCAACTAAAATAAGTGTGTTTAAAGTCATTTATGTGCCTGAAATTGGTCAAAATTAAAGCTTTTGAATAAGCAAAAACTCTGTAAAAATGGCAATTTTGGTCACTCTGAGGGGTTAAAAAGTGGTTATTCAACATGAGGCACGATCCATTTGACATTTTGAATCATTTTTGGTACAGTCCCAAAAATCCATTTTCTGATGAAAAACGATGACTCCGGACCTGTCGAATGTTCCCAAAATGGTCAATATGGATGAAATTTTACCATTTAATCTTTTGACTCCAAATGACTGTTGGATGGGAATTATGACTTTTTCAACTAAAAAATGTGTGTTTAAAGTCATTTATGTGCCTGAAATTGGTCAAAATTGAAGCTTTTGAGTAAGCAAAACTCTGTAAAAATGGCAATGTTGGTCATTCTGAGGGGTTAAAAAGTGGTTATTCAACATGAGGCACGATCCATTTGACATTTTGAATCATTTTTGGTACAGTCCCAAAAATCAATTTTCTGATGAAAAACGATGACTCCGGACCTGTCGAACGTTTCCAAAATGGTCAATATGGATGAAATTTTAACATTTAATCTTTTGACTCTAAATGACTGTTGGATGTGAATTATGACTTTTTCAACTAAAATAAGTGTGTTTAAAGTCATTTATGTGCCTGAAATTGGTCAAAATTGAAGCTTTTGAGTAAGCAAAACTCTGTAAAAATTGCCATTTTGGTCACTCTGAGGGGTTAAAAAGTTGTTATTCAACATGAGGCACGATCCAATTGACATTTTGAATCATTTTTGGTACAGTCCCAAAAATCCATTTTCTGATGAAAAACGATGACTCCGGACCTGTCGAACGTTCCCAAAATGGTCAATATGGATGAAATTTTGACATTTAATCTTTTGACTCCAAATGACTGTTGGATGTGAATTATGACCTTTTCGACTAAAATAAGTGTGTTTAAAGTCATTTCTGTGCCTGAAATTGGTCAAAATTGAAGCTTTTGAGTAAGCAAAACTCTGTAAAAATGGCCATTTTGGTCACTCTGAGGGGTTAAAAAGTGGTTATTCAACATGAGGCACGATCCAATTGACATTTTGAATCATTTTTGGTACAGTCCCAAAAATCCATTTTCTTATGAAAAACGATGACTCCGGACCTGTCGAACGTTCCCAAAATGGTCAATATGGATGAAATTTTAACATTTAATCTTTTGACTCTAAATGACTGTTGGATGTGAATTATGACTTTTTCAACTAAAATAAGTGTGTTTAAAGTCATTTATGTGCCTGAAATTGGTCAAAATTAAAGCTTTTGAATGAGCAAAAACTCTGTAAAAATGGCAATTTTGGTCACTCTGAGGGGTTAAAAAGTGGTTATTCAACATGAGGCACGATCCATTTGACATTTTGAATCATTTTTGGTGCAGTCCCAAAAATCCATTTTCTGATGAAAAACGATGACTCCGGACCTGTCGAACGTTTCCAAAATGATCAATATGGATGAAATTTTAACATGTAATCTTTTGACTCTAAATGACTGTTGGATGTGAATTATGACTTTTTCAACTAAAATAAGTGTGTTTAAAATCATTTATGCGCCTGAAATTGGTCAAAATTAAAGCTTTTGAGTAAGCAAAACTCTGTAAAAATGGCCATTTTGGTCACTCTGAGGGGTTAAAAAGTGGTTATTCAACATGAGGCACGATCCAATTGACATTTTGAATCATTTTTGGTACAGTCCCAAAAATCCATTTTCTGATGAAAAACGATGACTCTGGACCTGTCGAACGATTCCAAAATGGTCAATATGGATGAAATTTTAACATTTAATCTTTTGACTCCAAATGACTGTTGGATGGGAAATATGACTTTTTCAACTAAAATAAGTGTGTTTAAAGTCATTTCTGTGCCTGAAATTGGTCAAAATTGAAGCTTTTGAGTAAGCAAAACTCTGTAAAAATGGCCATTTTGGTCACTCTGAGGGGTCAAAAAGTGGTTATTCAACATGAGGCACGATCCAATTGACATTTTGAATCATTTTTGGTACAGTCCCAAAAATCCATTTTCTGATGAAAAATGATGACTCCGGACCTTTCGAACGATTCCAAAATGGTCAATATGGATGAAATTTTAACATGTAATCTTTTGACTCTAAATGACTGTTGGATGTGAATTATGACTTTTTCAACTAAAATAAGTGTGTTTAAAATCATTTATGCGCCTGAAATTGGTCAAAATTAAAGCTTTTGAGTAAGCAAAACTCTGTAAAAATGGCCATTTTGGTCACTCTGAGGGGTTAAAAAGTGTTTATTCAACATGAGGCACGATCCAATTGACATTTTGAATCATTTTTGGTACAGTCCCAAAAATCCATTTTCTGATGAAAAACGATGACTCCGGACCTGTCGAACGATTCCAAAATGGTCAATATGGATGAAATGTTAACATTTAATCTTTTGACTCTAAATGACTGTTGGATGTGAATTATGACTTTTTCAACTAAAATAAGTGTGTTTAAAGTCATTTATGTGCCTGAAATTGGTCAAAATTAAAGCTTTTGAATAAGCAAAAACTCTGTAAAAATGGCAATTTTGGTCACTCTGAGGGGTTAAAAAGTGGTTATTCAACATGAGGCACGATCCATTTGACATTTTGAATCATTTTTGGTACAGTCCCAAAAATCCATTTTCTGATGAAAAACGATGACTCCGGACCTGTCGAATGTTCCCAAAATGGTCAATATGGATGAAATTTTACCATTTAATCTTTTGACTCCAAATGACTGTTGGATGGGAATTATGACTTTTTCAACTAAAAAATGTGTGTTTAAAGTCATTTATGTGCCTGAAATTGGTCAAAATTGAAGCTTTTGAGTAAGCAAAACTCTGTAAAAATGGCAATGTTGGTCATTCTGAGGGGTTAAAAAGTGGTTATTCAACATGAGGCACGATCCATTTGACATTTTGAATCATTTTTGGTACAGTCCCAAAAATCAATTTTCTGATGAAAAACGATGACTCCGGACCTGTCGAACGTTTCCAAAATGGTCAATATGGATGAAATTTTAACATTTAATCTTTTGACTCTAAATGACTGTTGGATGTGAATTATGACTTTTTCAACTAAAATAAGTGTGTTTAAAGTCATTTATGTGCCTGAAATTGGTCAAAATTGAAGCTTTTGAGTAAGCAAAACTCTGTAAAAATTGCCATTTTGGTCACTCTGAGGGGTTAAAAAGTTGTTATTCAACATGAGGCACGATCCAATTGACATTTTGAATCATTTTTGGTACAGTCCCAAAAATCCATTTTCTGATGAAAAACGATGACTCCGGACCTGTCGAACGTTCCCAAAATGGTCAATATGGATGAAATTTTGACATTTAATCTTTTGACTCCAAATGACTGTTGGATGTGAATTATGACCTTTTCGACTAAAATAAGTGTGTTTAAAGTCATTTCTGTGCCTGAAATTGGTCAAAATTGAAGCTTTTGAGTAAGCAAAACTCTGTAAAAATGGCCATTTTGGTCACTCTGAGGGGTTAAAAAGTGGTTATTCAACATGAGGCACGATCCAATTGACATTTTGAATCATTTTTGGTACAGTCCCAAAAATCCATTTTCTTATGAAAAACGATGACTCCGGACCTGTCGAACGTTCCCAAAATGGTCAATATGGATGAAATTTTAACATTTAATCTTTTGACTCTAAATGACTGTTGGATGTGAATTATGACTTTTTCAACTAAAATAAGTGTGTTTAAAGTCATTTATGTGCCTGAAATTGGTCAAAATTAAAGCTTTTGAATGAGCAAAAACTCTGTAAAAATGGCAATTTTGGTCACTCTGAGGGGTTAAAAAGTGGTTATTCAACATGAGGCACGATCCATTTGACATTTTGAATCATTTTTGGTGCAGTCCCAAAAATCCATTTTCTGATGAAAAACGATGACTCCGGACCTGTCGAACGTTTCCAAAATGATCAATATGGATGAAATGTTAACATGTAATCTTTTGACTCTAAATGACTGTTGGATGTGAATTATGACTTTTTCAACTAAAATAAGTGTGTTTAAAATCATTTATGCGCCTGAAATTGGTCAAAATTAAAGCTTTTGAGTAAGCAAAACTCTGTAAAAATGGCCATTTTGGTCACTCTGAGGGGTTAAAAAGTGGTTATTCAACATGAGGCACGATCCAATTGACATTTTGAATCATTTTTGGTACAGTCCCAAAAATCCATTTTCTGATGAAAAACGATGACTCCGGACCTGTCGAACGATTCCAAAATGGTCAATATGGATGAAATTTTAACATTTAATCTTTTGACTCCAAATGACTGTTGGATGGGAAATATGACTTTTTCAACTAAAATAAGTGTGTTTAAAGTCATTTATGTGCCTGAAATTGGTCAAAATTAAAGATTTTGAATAAGCAAAAACTCTGTAAAAATGGCAATTTTGGTCACTCTGAGGGGTTAAAAAGTGGTTATTCAACATGAGGCACGACCCATTGACATTTTGAATCATTTTTGGTGCAGTCCCAAAAATCCATTTTCTGATGAAAAACGATGACTCCGGACCTGTCGAACGTTTCCAAAATGGTCAATATGGATGAAATTTTAACATGTAATCTTTTGACTCTAAATGACTGTTGGATGTGAATTATGACTTTTTCAACTAAAATAAGTGTGTTTAAAGTCATTTATGTGCCTGAAATTGGTCAAAATTAAAGCTTTTGAATAAGCAAAAACTCTGTAAAAATGGCCATTTTGGTCACTCTGAGGGGTTAAAAAGTGGTTATTCAACATGAGGCACGATCCAATTGACATTTTGAATCATTTTTGGTACAGTCCCAAAAATCCATTTTCTGATGAAAAACGATGACTCCGGACCGGTCGAACTTTCCCAAAATGGTCAATATGGATGAAATTTTAACATTTAATCTTTTGACTCCAAATGACTGTTGGATGGGAATTATGACTTTTTCAACTAAAATAAGTGTGTTTAAAGTCATTTATGTGCCTGAAATTGGTCAAAATTGAAGCTTTTGAGTAAGCAAAACTCTGTAAAAATGGCAATGTTGGTCACTCTGAGGGGTTAAAAAGTGGTTATTCAACATGAGGCACGATCCATTTGACATTTTGAATCATTTTTGGTACAGTCCCAAAAATCAATTTTCTGATGAAAAACGATGACTCCGGACCTGTCGAACGATTCCAAAATGGTCAATATGGATGAAATTTTAACATTTAATCTTTTGACTCCAAATGACTGTTGGATGTGAATTATGACCCTTTCGACTAAAATAAGTGTGTTTAAAGTCATTTCTGTGCCTGAAATTTGTCAAAATTGAAGCTTTTGAGTAAGCGAAACTCTGTAAAAATGGCAATGTTGGTCACTCTGAGGGGTTAAAAAGTGGTTATTCAACATGAGGCACGATCCATTTGACATTTTGAATCATTTTTGGTACAGTCCCAAAAATCCATTTTCTGATGAAAAACGATGACTCCGGACCTGTCGAACATTCCCAAAATGGTCAATATGGATGAAATTTTAACATTTAATCTTTTGACTCTAAATGACTGTTGGATGTGAATTATGACTTTTTCAACTAAAATAAGTGTGTTTAAAGTCATTTATGTGCCTGAAATTGGTCAAAATTAAAGCTTTTGAATAAGCAAAAACTCTGTAAAAATGGCAATTTTGGTCACTCTGAGGGGTTAAAAAGTGGTTATTCAACATGAGGCACGATCCATTTGACATTTTGAATCATTTTTGGTACAGTCCCAAAAATCAATTTTCTGATGAAAAACGATGACTCCGGACCTGTCGAACGTTCCCAAAATGGTCAATATGGATGAAATTTTAACATTTAATCTTTTGACTCCAAATGACTGTTGGATGGGAATTATGACTTTTTCAACTAAAATAAGTGTGTTTAAAATCATTTATGCGCTTGAAATTGGTCAAAATTAAAGCTTTTGAGTAAGCAAAACTCTGTAAAAATGGCCATTTTGGTCACTCTGAGGGGTTAAAAAGTGGTTATTCAACATGAGGCACGATCCAATTGACATTTTGAATCATTTTTGGTACAGTCCCAAAAATCAATTTTGTGATGAAAAACGATGACTCCGGACCTGTCGAACGTTCCCAAAATGGTCAATATGGATGAAATTTTAACATTTAATCTTTTGACTCCAAATGACTGTTGGATGTGAATTATGACCTTTTCGACTAAAATAAGTGTGTTTAAAGTCATTTCTGTGCCTGAAATTGGTCAAAATTGAAGCTTTTGAGTAAGCGAAACTCTGTAAAAATGGCAATGTTGGTCACTCTGAGGGGTTAAAAAGTGGTTATTCAACATGAGGCACGATCCATTTGACATTTTGAATCATTTTTGGTACAGTCCCAAAAATCCATTTTCTGATAAAAAACGATGACTCCGGACCTGTCGAACGTTCCCAAAATGGTCAATATGGATGAAATTTTAACATTTAATCTTTTGACTCCAAATGACTGTTGGATGTGAATTATGACCTTTTCGACTAAAATAAGTGTGTTTAAAGTCATTTCTGTGCCTGAAATTGGTCAAAATTGAAGCTTTTGAGTAAGCAAAACTCTGTAAAAATGGCCATTTTGGTCACTCTGAGGGGTTAAAAAGTGGTTATTCAACATGAGGCACGATCCATTTGACATTTTGAATCATTTTTGGTACAGTCCCAAAAATCCATTTTCTGATGAAAAACGATGACTCCGGACCTGTCGAACGTTCCCAAAATGGTCAATATGGATGAAATTTTAACATTTAATCTTTTGACTCCAAATGACTGTTGGATGGGAATCATGACTTTTTCAACTAAAATAAGTGTTTTTAAAGTCATTTATGTGCCTGAAATTGGTCAAAATTGAAGCTTTTGAGTAAGCAAAACTCTGTAAAAATGGCAATGTTGGTCACTCTGAGGGGTGAAAAAGTGGTTATTCAACATGAGGCACGATCCATTTGACATTTTGAATCATTTTTGGTACAGTCCCAAAAATCTATTTTCTGATGAAAAACGATGACTCCGGACCTGTCGAACGTTTCCAAAATGGTCAATATGGATGAAATTTTAACATTTAATCTTTTGACTCTAAATGACTGTTGGATGTGAATTATGACTTTTTCAACTAAAATAAGTGTGTTTAAGGTCATTTATGTGCCTGAAATTGGTCAAAATTGAAGCTTTTGAGTAAGCAAAACTCTGTAAAAATGGCCATTTTGATCACTCTGAGGGGTTAAAAAGTGGTTATTCAACATGAGGCACGATCCAATTGACATTTTGAATCATTTTTGGTACAGTCCCAAAAATCCATTTTCTGATGAAAAACGATGACTCCGGACCTGTCGAACGATTACAAAATGGTCAATATGGATGAAATTTTAACATTTAATCTTTTGACTCTAAATGACTGTTGGATGTGAATTATGACTTTTTCAACTAAAATAAGTGTGTTTAAAGTCATATATGTGCCTGAAATTGGTCAAAATTAAAGCTTTTGAATAAGCAAAAACTCTGTAAAAATGGCAATTTTGGTCACTCTGAGGGGTTAAAAAGTGGTTATTCAACATGAGGCACGATCCATTTGACATTTTGAATCATTTTTGGTACAGTCCCAAAAATCCATTTTCTGATGAAAAACGATGACTCCGGACCTGTCGAACGTTCCCAAAATGGTCAATATGGATGAAATTTTAACATTTAATCTTTTGACTCCAAATGACTGTTGGATGGGAATTATGACTTTTTCAACTAAAATAAGTGTGTTTAAAGTCATTTATGTGCCTGAAATTGGTCAAAATTGAAGCTTTTGAGTAAGCAAAACTCTGTAAAAATGGCAATGTTGGTCACTCTGAGGGGTTAAAAAGTGGTTATTCAACATGAGGCACGATCCATTTGACATTTTGAATCATTTTTGGTACAGTCCCAAAAATCAATTTTCTGATGAAAAACGATGACTCCGGACCTGTCGAACGTTTCCAAAATGGTCAATATGGATGAAATTTTAACATTTAATCTTTTGACTCTAAATGACTGTTGGATGTGAATTATGACTTTTTCAACTAAAATAAGTGTGTTTAAAGTCATTTATGTGCCTGAAATTGGTCAAAATTGAAGCTTTTGAGTAAGCAAAACTCTGTAAAAATGGCCATTTTGGTCACTCTGAGGGGTTAAAAAGTGGTTATTCAACATGAGGCACGATCCAATTGACATTTTGAATCATTTTTGGTACAGTCCCAAAAATCCATTTTCTGATGAAAAACGATGACTCCGGACCTGTCGAACGTTCCCAAAATGGTCAATATGGATGAAATTTTAACTTTTAATCTTTTGACTCCAAATGACTGTTGGATGTGAATTATGACCCTTTCGACTAAAATAAGTGTGTTTAAAGTCATTTCTGTGCCTGAAATTGGTCAAAATTGAAGCTTTTGAGTAAGCGAAACTCTGTAAAAATGGCAATGTTGGTCACTCTGAGGGGTTAAAAAGTGATTATTCAACATGAGGCACGATCCATTTGACATTTTGAATCATTTTTGGTACAGTCCCAAAAATCCATTTTCTGATGAAAAACGAAGACTCCGGACCTGTCGAACATTCCCAAAATGGTCAATATGGATGAAATTTTAACATTTAATCTTTTGACTCTAAATGACTGTTGGATGTGAATTATGACTTTTTCGACTAAAATAAGTGTGTTTAAAGTCATTTCTGTGCCTGAAATTGGTCAAAATTGAAGCTTTTGAGTAAGCAAAACACTGTAAAAATGGCAATGTTGGTCACTCTGAGGGGTTAAAAAGTGGTTATTCAACATGAGGCACGATCCATTTGACATTTTGAATCATTTTTGGTACAGTCCCAAAAATCCATTTTCTGATGAAAAACAATGACTCCGGACCTGTCAAACGTTTCCAAAATGGTCAATATGGATGAAATTGTAACATTTAATCTTTTGACTCTAAATGACTGTTGGATGTGAATTATGACTTTTTCAACTAAATCAAGTGTGTTTAAAGTCATTTATGTGCCTGAAATTGGTCAAAATTGAAGCTTTTGAGTAAGCAAAACTCTGTAAAAATGGCCATTTTGGTCACTCTGAGGGGTTAAAAAGTGGTTATTCAACATGAGGTACGATCCAATTGACATTTTGAATCATTTTTGGTACAGTCCCAAAAATCCATTTTCTTATGAAAAACGATGACTCCGGACCTGTCGAATGTTCCCAAAATGGTCAATATGGATGAAATTTTAACATTTAATCTTTTGACTCTAAATGACTGTTGGATGTGAATTATGACTTTTTCAACTAAAATAAGTGTGTTTAAAGTCATTTATGTGCCTGAAATTGGTCACAATTAAAGCTTTTGAATAAGCAAAAACTCTGTAAAAATGGCAATTTTGGTCACTCTGAGGGGTTAAAAAGTGGTTATTCAACATGAGGCACGATCCATTTGACATTTTGAATCATTTTTGGTACAGTCCCAAAAATCAATTTTCTGATGAAAAACGATGACTCCGGACCTGTCGAACGTTTCCAAAATGGTCAATATGGATGAAATTTTAACATTTAATCTTTTGACTCTAAATGACTGTTGGATGTGAATTATGACTTTTTCAACTAAAATAAGTGTGTTTAAAGTCATTTATGTGCCTGAAATTGGTCAAAATTGAAGCTTTTGAGTAAGCAAAACTCTGTAAAAATGGCCATTTTGGTCACTCTGAGGGGTTAAAAAGTGGTTATTCAACATGAGGCACGATCCAATTGACATTTTGAATCATTTTTGGTACAGTCCCAAAAATCCATTTTCTGATGAAAAACGATGACTCCGGACCTGTCGAACGTTCCCAAAATGGTCAATATGGATGAAATTTTAACATTTAATCTTTTGACTCCAAATGACTGTTGGATGTGAATTATGACCCTTTCGACTAAAATAGGTGTGTTTAAAGTCATTTCTGTGCCTGAAATTGGTCAAAATTGAAGCTTTTGAGTAAGCGAAACTCTGTAAAAATGGCAATGTTGGTCACTCTGAGGGGTTAAAAAGTGGTTATTCAACATGAGGCACGATCCATTTGACATTTTGAATCATTTTTGGTACAGTCCCAAAAATCCATTTTCTGATGAAAAACGATGACTCCGGACCTGTCGAACATTCCCAAAATGGTCAATATGGATGAAATTTTAACATTTAATCTTTTGACTCTGAATGACTGTTGGATGTGAATTATGACTTTTTCAACTAAAATAAGTGTGTTTAAAGTCATTTATGTGCCTGAAATTGGTCAAAATTAAAGCTTTTGAATAAGCAAAAACTCTGTAAAAATGGCAATTTTGGTCACTCTGAGGGGTTAAAAAGTGGTTATTCAACATGAGGCACGATCCATTTGACATTTTGAATCATTTTTGGTACAGTCCCAAAAATCCATTTTCTGATGAAAAACGATGACTCCGGACCTGTCGAACGTTCCCAAAATGGTCAATATGGATGAAATTTTAACATTTAATCTTTTGACTCCAAATGACTGTTGGATGGGAATTATGACTTTTTCAACTAAAATAAGTGTGTTTAAAGTCATTTATGTGCCTGAAATTGGTCAAAATTGAAGCTTTTGAGTAAGCAAAACTCTGTAAAAATGGCAATGTTGGTCACTCTGAGGGGTTAAAAAGTGGTTATTCAACATGAGGCACGATCCATTTGACATTTTGAATCATTTTTGGTACAGTCCCAAAAATCTATTTTCTGATGAAAAACGATGACTCCGGACCTGTCGAACGTTTCCAAAATGGTCAATATGGATGAAATTTTAACATTTAATCTTTTGACTCTAAATGACTGTTGGATGTGAATTATGACTTTTTCAACTAAAATAAGTGTGTTTAAAGTCATTTATGTGCCTGAAATTGGTCAAAATTAAAGCTTTTGAATAAGCAAAAACTCTGTAAAAATGGCAATTTTGGTCACTCTGAGGGGTTAAAAAGTGGTTATTCAACATGAGGCACGATCCATTTGACATTTTGAATCATTTTTGGTACAGTCCCAAAATCCATTTTCTGATGAAAAACGATGACTCCGGACCTGTCGAACGTTTCCAAAATGGTCAATATGGATGAAATTGTAACATTTAATCTTTTGACTCTAAATGACTGTTGGATGTGAATTATGACTTTTTCAACTAAATCAAGTGTGTTTAAAGTCATTTATGTGCCTGAAATTGGTCAAAATTGAAGCTTTTGAGTAAGCAAAACTCTGTAAAAATGGCCATTTTGGTCACTCTGAGGGGTTAAAAAGTGGTTATTCAACATGAGGCACGATCCAATTGACATTTTGAATCATTTTTGGTACAGTCCCAAAAATCCATTTTCTTATGAAAAACGATGACTCCGGACCTGTCGAACGTTCCCAAAATGGTCAATATGGATGAAATTTTAACATTTAATCTTTTGACTCTAAATGACTGTTGGATGTGAATTATGACTTTTTCAACTAAAATAAGTGTGTTTAAAGCCATTTATGTGCCTGAAATTGGTCAAAATTAAAGCTTTTGAATAAGCAAAAACTCTGTAAAAATGGCAATTTTGGTCACTCTGAGGGGTTAAAAAGTGGTTATTCAACATGAGGCACGATCCATTTGACATTTTGAATCATTTTTGGTACAGTCCCAAAAATCCATTTTCTGATGAAAAACGATGACTCCGGACCTGTCGAACGTTCCCAAAATGGTCAATATGGATGAAATTTTAAATTTAATCTTTTGACTCCAAATGACTGTTGGATGGGAATTATGACTTTTTCAACTAAAATAAGTGTGTTTAAAGTCATTTATGTGCCTGAAATTGGTCAAAATTGAAGCTTTTGAGTAAGCAAAACTCTGTAAAAATGGCAATGTTGGTCACTCTGAGGGGTTAAAAAGTGGTTATTCAACATGAGGCACGATCCATTTGACATTTTGAATCATTTTTGGTACAGTCCCAAAAATCTATTTTCTGATGAAAAACGATGACTCCGGACCTGTCGAACGTTTCCAAAATGGTCAATATGGATGAAATTTTAACATTTAATCTTTTGACTCTAAATGACTGTTGGATGTGAATTATGACTTTTTCAACTAAAATAAGTGTGTTTAAAGTCATTTATGTGCCTGAAATTGGTCAAAATTAAAGCTTTTGAATAAGCAAAAACTCTGTAAAAATGGCAATTTTGGTCACTCTGAGGGGTTAAAAAGTGGTTATTCAACATGAGGCACGATCCATTTGACATTTTGAATCATTTTTGGTACAGTCCCAAAAATCCATTTTCTGATGAAAAACGATGACTCCGGACCTGTCGAACGTTCCCAAAATGGTCAATATGGATGAAATTTTAACATTTAATCTTTTGACTCCAAATGACTGTTGGATGGGAATTATGACTTTTTCAACTAAAATAAGTGTGTTTAAAGTCATTTATGTGCCTGAAATTGGTCAAAATTGAAGCTTTTGAGTAAGCAAAACTCTGTAAAAATGGCAATGTTGGTCACTCTGAGGGGTTACAAAGTGGTTATTCAACATGAGGCACGATCCATTTGACATTTTGAATCATTTTTGGTACAGTCCCAAAAATCAATTTTCTGATGAAAAACGATGACTCCGGACCTGCCGAACGTTTCCAAAATGGTCAATATGGATGAAATTTTAACATTTAATCTTTTGACTCTAAATGACTGTTGGATGTGAATTATGACTTTTTCGACTAAAATAAGTGTGTTTAAAGTCATTTCTGTGCCTGAAATTGGTCAAAATTGAAGCTTTTGAGTAAGCAAAACACTGTGAAAATGCCAATGTTGGTCACTCTGAGGGGTTAAAAAGTGGTTATTCAACATGAGGCACGATCCATTTGACATTTTGAATCATTTTTGGTACAGTCCCAAAATCCATTTTCTGATGAAAAACGATGACTCCGGACCTGTCGAACGTTTCCAAAATGGTCAATATGGATGAAATTTTAACATGTAATCTTTTGACTCTAAATGACTGTTGGATGTGAATTATGACTTTTTCAACTAAAATAAGTGTGTTTAAAGCCATTTATGTGCCTGAAATTGGTCAAAATTAAAGCTTTTGAATAAGCAAAAACTCTGTAAAAATGGCAATTTTGGTCACTCTGAGGGGTTAAAAAGTGGTTATTCAACATGAGGCACGATCCATTTGACAATTTGAATCATTTTTGGTACAGTCCCAAAAATCCATTTTCTGATGAAAAACGATGACTCCGGACCTGTCGAACGTTCCCAAAATGGTCAATATGGATGAAATTTTAACATTTAATCTTTTGACTCCAAATGACTGTTGGATGGGAATTATGACTTTTTCAACTAAAATAAGTGTGTTTAAAGTCATTTATGTGCCTGAAATTGGTCAACATTGAAGCTTTTGAGTAAGCAAAACTCTGTAAAAATGGCAATGTTGGTCACTCTGAGGGGTTAAAAAGTGGTTATTCAACATGAGGCACGATCCATTTGACATTTTGAATCATTTTTGGTACAGTCCCAAAAATCAATTTTCTGATGAAAAACGATGACTCCGGACCTGTCGAACGTTTCCAAAATGGTCAATATGGATGAAATTGTAACATTTAATCTTTTGACTCTAAATGACTGTTGGATGTGAATTATGACTTTTTCAACTAAAATAAGTGTGTTTAAAGTCATTTATGTGCCTGAAATTGGTCAAAATTGAAGCTTTTGAGTAAGCAAAACTCTGTAAAAATGGCCATTTTGGTCACTCTGAGGGGTTAAAAAGTGGTTATTCAACATGAGGCACGATCCAATTGACATTTTGAATCATTTTTGGTACAGTCCCAAAAATCTATTTTCTGATGAAAAACGATGACTCCGGACCTGTCGAACGTTCCCAAAATGGTCAATATGGATGAAATTTTAACATTTAATCTTTTGACTCCAAATGACTGTTGGATGTGAATTATGACCCTTTCGACTAAAATAGGTGTGTTTAAAGTCATTTCTGTGCCTGAAATTGGTCAAAATTGAAGCTTTTGAGTAAGCGAAACTCTGTAAAAATGGCAATGTTGGTCACTCTGAGGGGTTAAAAAGTGGTTATTCAACATAAGGCACGATCCATTTGACATTTTGAATCATTTTTGGTACAGTCCCAAAAATCCATTTTCTGATGAAAAACGATGACTCCGGACCTGTCGAACATTCCCAAAATGGTCAATATGGATGAAATTTTAACATTTAATCTTTTGACTCTAAATGACTGTTGGATGTGAATTATGACTTTTTCAACTAAAATAAGTGTGTTTAAAGTCATTTATGTGCCTGAAATTGGTCAAAATTAAAGCTTTTGAATAAGCAAAAACTCTGTAAAAATGGCAATTTTGGTCACTCTGAGGGGTTAAAAAGTGGTTATTCAACATGAGGCACGATCCATTTGACATTTTGAATCATTTTTGGTACAGTCCCAAAAATCCATTTTCTGATGAAAAACGATGACTCCGGACCTGTCGAACGTTCCCAAAATGGTCAATATGGATGAAATTTTAACATTTAATCTTTTGACTCCAAATGACTGTTGGATGGGAATTATGACTTTTTCAACTAAAATAAGTGTGTTTAAAGTCATTTATGTGCCTGAAATTGGTCAAAATTGAAGCTTTTGAGTAAGCAAAACTCTGTAAAAATGGCAATGTTGGTCACTCTGAGGGGTTAAAAAGTGGTTATTCAACATGAGGCACGATCCATTTGACATTTTGAATCATTTTTGGTACAGTCCCAAAAATCAATTTTCTGATGAAAAACGATGACTCCGGACCTGTCGAACGTTTCCAAAATGGTCAATATGGATGAAATTTTAACATTTAATCTTTTGACTCTAAATGACTGTTGGATGTGAATTATGACTTTTTCAACTAAAATAAGTGTGTTTAAAGTCATTTATGTGCCTGAAATTGGTCAAAATTGAAGCTTTTGAGTAAGCAAAACTCTGTAAAAATGGCCATTTTGGTCACTCTGAGGGGTTAAAAAGTGGTTATTCAACATGAGGCACGATCCAATTGACATTTTGAATCATTTTTGGTACAGTCCCAAAAATCAATTTTCTGATGAAAAACGATGACTCCGGACCTGTCGAACGTTCCCAAAATGGTCAATATGGATGAAATTTTAACATTTAATCTTTTGACTCCAAATGACTGTTGGATGTGAATTATGACCCTTTCGACTAAAATAGGTGTGTTTAAAGTCATTTCTGTGCCTGAAATTGGTCAAAATTGAAGCTTTTGAGTAAGCGAAACTCTGTAAAAATGGCAATGTTGGTCACTCTGAGGGGTTAAAAAGTGGTTATTCAACATGAGGCACGATCCATTTGACATTTTGAATCATTTTTGGTACAGTCCCAAAAATCCATTTTCTGATGAAAAACGATGACTCCGGACCTGTCGAACATTCCCAAAATGGTCAATATGGATGAAATTTTAACATTTAATCTTTTGACTCTAAATGACTGTTGGATGTGAATTATGACTTTTTCAACTAAAATAAGTGTGTTTAAAGTCATTTATGTGCCTGAAATTGGTCAAAATTAAAGCTTTTGAATAAGCAAAAACTCTGTAAAAATGGCAATTTTGGTCACTCTGAGGGGTTAAAAAGTGGTTATTCAACATGAGGCACGATCCATTTGACATTTTGAATCATTTTTGGTACAGTCCCAAAAATCCATTTTCTGATGAAAAACGATGACTCCGGACCTGTCGAACGTTCCCAAAATGGTCAATATGGATGAAATTTTAACATTTAATCTTTTGACTCCAAATGACTGTTGGATGGGAATTATGACTTTTTCAACTAAAATAAGTGTGTTTAAAGTCATTTATGTGCCTGAAATTGGTCAAAATTGAAGCTTTTGAGTAAGCAAAACTCTGTAAAAATGGCAATGTTGGTCACTCTGAGGGGTTAAAAAGTGGTTATTCAACATGAGGCACGATCCATTTGACATTTTGAATCATTTTTGGTACAGTCCCAAAAATCTATTTTCTGATGAAAAACGATGACTCCGGACCTGTCGAACGTTTCCAAAATGGTCAATATGGATGAAATTTTAACATTTAATCTTTTGACTCTAAATGACTGTTGGATGTGAATTATGACTTTTTCAACTAAAATAAGTGTGTTTAAAGTCATTTATGTGCCTGAAATTGGTCAAAATTGAAGCTTTTGAGTAAGCAAAACTCTGTAAAAATGGCCATTTTGGTCACTCTGAGGGGTTAAAAAGTGGTTATTCAACATGAGGCACGATCCAATTGACATTTTGAATCATTTTTGGTACAGTCCCAAAAATCCATTTTCTGATGAAAAACGATGACTCCGGACCTGTCGAACGTTCCCAAAATGGTCAATATGGATGAAATTTTGACATTTAATCTTTTGACTCCAAATGACTGTTGGATGTGAATTATGGCCTTTTCGACTAAAATAAGTGTGTTTAAAGTCATTTCTGTGCCTGAAATTGGTCAAAATTGAAGCTTTTGAGTAAGCGAAACTCTGTAAAAATGGCAATGTTGGTCACTCTGAGGGGTTAAAAAGTGGTTATTCAACATGAGGCACGATCCATTTGACATTTTGAATCATTTTTGGTGCAGTCCCAAAAATCCATTTTCTGATGAAAAACGATGACTCCGGACCTGTCGAACGATTCCAAAATGGTCAATATGGATGAAATTTTAACATTTAATCTTTTGACTCTAAATGACTGTTGGATGTGAATTATGACTTTTTCAACTAAAATAAGTGTGTTTAAAGTCATTTATGTGCCTGAAATTGGTCAAAATTGAAGCTTTTGAGTAAGCAAAACTCTGTAAAAATGGCCATTTTGGTCACTCTGAGGGGTTAAAAAGTGGTTATTCAACATGAGGCACGATCCAATTGACATTTTGAATCATTTTTGGTACAGTCCCAAAAATCCATTTTCTGATGAAAAACGATGACTCCGGACCTGTCGAACGTTCCCAAAATGGTCAATATGGATGAAATTTTAACATTTAATCTTTTGACTCCAAATGACTGTTGGATGTGAATTATGACCCTTTCGACTAAAATAAGTGTGTTTTAAAGTCATTTCTGTGCCTGAAATTGGTCAAAATTGAAGCTTTTGAGTAAGCGAAACTCTGTAAAAATGGCAATGTTGGTCACTCTGAGGGGTTAAAAAGTGGTTATTCAACATGATGCACGATCCATTTGACATTTTGAATCATTTTTGGTACAGTCCCAAAAATCAATTTTCTGATGAAAAACGATGACTCCGGACCTGTCGAACGTTTCCAAAATGGTCAATATGGATGAAATTTTAACATTTAATCTTTTGACTCTAAATGACTGTTGGTTGTGAATTATGACTTTTTCAACTAAAATAAGTGTGTTTAAAGTCATTTATGTGCCTGAAATTGGTCAAAATTGAAGCTTTTGAGTAAGCAAAACTCTGTAAAAATGGCCATTTTGGTCACTCTGAGGGGTTAAAAAGTGGTTATTCAACATGAGGCACGATCCAATTGACATTTTGAATCATTTTTTGGTACAGTCCCAAAAATCCATTTTCTTATGAAAAACGATGACTTCGGACCTGTCGAACGTTCCCAAAATGGTCAATATGGATGAAATTTTAACATTTAATCTTTTGACTCTAAATGACTGTTGGATGTGAATTATGACTTTTTCAACTAAAATAAGTGTGTTTAAAGTCATTTATGTGCCTGAAATTGGTCAAAATTAAAGCTTTTGAATAAGCAAAAACTCTGTAAAAATGGCAATTTTGGTCACTCTGAGGGGTTAAAAAGTGGTTATTCAACATGAGGCACGATCCAATTGACATTTTGAATCATTTTTGGTACAGTCCCAAAAATCAATTTTCTGATGAAAAACGATGACTCCGGACCTGTCGAACGATTCCAAAATGGTCAATATGGATGAAATTTTAACATTTAATCTTTTGACTCTAAATGACTGTTGGATGTGAATTATGACTTTTTCAACTAAAATAAGTGTGTTTAAAGTCATTTATGTGCCTGAAATTGGTCAAAATTAAAGCTTTTGAATAAGCAAAAACTCTGTAAAAATGGCAATTTTGGTCACTCTGAGGGGTTAAAAAGTGGTTATTCAACATGAGGCACGATCCATTTGACATTTTGAATCATTTTTGGTGCAGTCCCAAAAATCCATTTTCTGATGAAAAACGATGACTCCGGACCTGTCGAACGTTTCCAAAATGGTCAATATGGATGAAATTTTAACATGTAATCTTTTGACTCTAAATGACTGTTGGATGTGAATTATGACTTTTTCAACTAAATAAGTGTGTTTAAAGTCATTTATGTGCCTGAAATTGGTCAAAATTAAAGCTTTTGAATAAGCAAAAACTCTGTAAAAATGGCCATTTTGGTCACTCTGAGGGGTTAAAAAGTGGTTATTCAACATGAGGCACGATCCAATTGACATTTTGAATCATTTTTGGTACAGTCCCAAAAATCCATTTTCTGATGAAAAACGATGACTCCGGACCTGTCGAACGTTCCCAAAATGGTCAATATGGATGAAATTTTAACATTTAATCTTTTGACTCCAAATGACTGTTGGATGTGAATTATGACCTTTTCGACTAAAATAAGTGTGTTTAAAGTCATTTCTGTGCCTGAAATTGGTCAAAATTGAAGCTTTTGAGTAAGCGAAACTCTGTAAAAATGGCAATGTTGGTCACTCTGAGGGGTTAAAAAGTGGTTATTCAACATGAGGCACGATCCATTTGACATTTTGAATCATTTTTGGTACAGTCCCAAAAATCCATTTTCTGATAAAAAACGATGACTCCGGACCTGTCGAACGTTCCCAAAATGGTCAATATGGATGAAATTTTAACATTTAATCTTTTGACTCCAAATGACTGTTGGATGGGAATTATGACTTTTTCAACTAAAATAAGTGTGTTTAAAGTCATTTATGTGCCTGAAATTGGTCAAAATTGAAGCTTTTGAGTAAGCAAAACTCTGTAAAAATGGCCATTTTGGTCACTCTGAGGGGTTAAAAAGTGGTTATTCAACATGAGGCACGATCCATTTGACATTTTGAATCATTTTTGGTACAGTCCCAAAAATCCATTTTCTGATGAAAAACGATGACTCCGGACCTGTCGAACGTTCCCAAAATGGTCAATATGGATGAAATTTTAACATTTAATCTTTAGACTCTAAATGACTGTTGGATGTGAATTATGACTTTTTCAACTAAAATAAGTGTGTTTAAAGTCATTTATGTGCCTGAAATTGGTCAAAATTAAAGCTTTTGAATAAGCAAAAACTCTGTAAAAATGGCAATTTTGGTCACTCTGAGGGGTTAAAAAGTGGTTATTCAACATGAGGCACGATCCATTTGACATTTTGAATCATTTTTGGTACAGTCCCAAAAATCCATTTTCTGATGAAAAACGATGACTCCGGACCTGTCGAACGTTCCCAAAATGGTCAATATGGATGAAATTTTAACATTTAATCTTTTGACTCCAAATGACTGTTGGATGGGAATTATGACTTTTTCAACTAAAATAAGTGTGTTTAAAGTAATTTATGTGCCTGAAATTGGTCAAAATTGAAGCTTTTGAGTAAGAAAAACTCTGTAAAAATGGCAATGTTGGTCACTCTGAGGGGTTAAAAAGTGGTTATTCAACATGAGGCACGATCCATTTGACATTTTGAATCATTTTTGGTACAGTCCCAAAAATCAATTTTCTGATGAAAAACGATGACTCCGGACCTGTCGAACGTTTCCAAAATGGTCAATATGGATGAAATTTTAACATTTAATCTTTTGACTCTAAATGACTGTTGGATGTGAATTATGACTTTTTCAACTAAAATAAGTGTGTTTAAAGTCATTTATGTGCCTGAAATTGGTCAAAATTGAAGCTTTTGAGTAAGCAAAACTCTGTAAAAATGGCCATTTTGGTCACTCTGAGGGGTTAAAAAGTGGTTATTCAACATGAGGCACGATCCAATTGACATTTTGAATCATTTTTGGTACAGTCCCAAAAATCCATTTTCTGATGAAAAACGATGACTCCGGACCTGTCGAACGTTCCCAAAATGGTCAATATGGATGAAATTTTAACATTTAATCTTTTGACTCCAAATGACTGTTGGATGTGAATTATGACCCTTTCGACTAAAATAAGTGTGTTTAAAGTCATTTCTGTGCCTGAAATTGGTCAAAATTGAAGCTTTTGAGTAAGCGAAACTCTGTAAAAATGGCAATGTTGGTCACTCTGAGGGGTTAAAAAGTGGTTATTCAACATGAGGCACGATCCATTTGACATTTTGAATCATTTTTGGTACAGTCCCAAAAATCAATTTTCTGATGAAAAACGATGACTCCGGACCTGTCGAACGTTTCCAAAATGGTCAATATGGATGAAATTTTAACATTTAATCTTTTGACTCTAAATGACTGTTGGTTGTGAATTATGACTTTTTCAACTAAAATAAGTGTGTTTAAAGTCATTTATGTGCCTGAAATTGGTCAAAATTGAAGCTTTTGAGTAAGCAAAACTCTGTAAAAATGGCCATTTTGGTCACTCTGAGGGGTTAAAAAGTGGTTATTCAACATGAGGCACGATCCAATTGACATTTTGAATCATTTTTGGTACAGTCCCAAAAATCCATTTTCTTATGAAAAACGATGACTTCGGACCTGTCGAACGTTCCCAAAATGGTCAATATGGATGAAATTTTAACATTTAATCTTTTGACTCTAAATGACTGTTGGATGTGAATTATGACTTTTTCAACTAAAATAAGTGTGTTTAAAGTCATTTATGTGCCTGAAATTGGTCAAAATTAAAGCTTTTGAATAAGCAAAAACTCTGTAAAAATGGCAATTTTGGTCACTCTGAGGGGTTAAAAAGTGGTTATTCAACATGAGGCACGATCCATTTGACATTTTGAATCATTTTTGGTACAGTCCCAAAAATCCATTTTCTGATGAAAAACGATGACTCCGGACCTGTCGAACGTTCCCAAAATGGTCAATATGGATGAAATTTTAACATTTAATCTTTTGACTCCAAATGACTGTTGGATGGGAATTATGACTTTTTCAACTAAAATAAGTGTGTTTAAAGTAATTTATGTGCCTGAAATTGGTCAAAATTGAAGCTTTTGAGTAAGAAAAACTCTGTAAAAATGGCAATGTTGGTCACTCTGAGGGGTTAAAAAGTGGTTATTCAACATGAGGCACGATCCATTTGACATTTTGAATCATTTTTGGTACAGTCCCAAAAATCAATTTTCTGATGAAAAACGATGACTCCGGACCTGTCGAACGTTTCCAAAATGGTCAATATGGATGAAATTTTAACATTTAATCTTTTGACTCTAAATGACTGTTGGATGTGAATTATGACTTTTTCAACTAAAATAAGTGTGTTTAAAGTCATTTATGTGCCTGAAATTGGTCAAAATTGAAGCTTTTGAGTAAGCAAAACTCTGTAAAAATGGCCATTTTGGTCACTCTGAGGGGTTAAAAAGTGGTTATTCAACATGAGGCACGATCCAATTGACATTTTGAATCATTTTTGGTACAGTCCCAAAAATCCATTTTCTGATGAAAAACGATGACTCCGGACCTGTCGAACGTTCCCAAAATGGTCAATATGGATGAAATTTTAACATTTAATCTTTTGACTCTAAATGACTGTTGGTTGTGAATTATGACTTTTTCAACTAAAATAAGTGTGTTTAAAGTCATTTATGTGCCTGAAATTGGTCAAAATTGAAGCTTTTGAGTAAGCAAAACTCTGTCAAAAATGGCCATTTTGGTCACTCTGAGGGGTTAAAAAGTGGTTATTCAACATGAGGCACGATCCAATTGACATTTTGAATCATTTTTGGTACAGTCCCAAAAATCCATTTTCTTATGAAAAACGATGACTTCGGACCTGTCGAACGTTCCCAAAATGGTCAATATGGATGAAATTTTAACATTTAATCTTTTGACTCTAAATGACTGTTGGATGTGAATTATGACTTTTTCAACTAAAATAAGTGTGTTTAAAGTCATTTATGTGCCTGAAATTGGTCAAAATTAAAGCTTTTGAATAAGCAAAAACTCTGTAAAAATGGCAATTTTGGTCACTCTGAGGGGTTAAAAAGTGGTTATTCAACATGAGGCACGATCCAATTGACATTTTGAATCATTTTTGGTACAGTCCCAAAAATCAATTTTCTGATGAAAAACGATGACTCCGGACCTGTCGAACGATTCCAAAATGGTCAATATGGATGAAATTTTAACATTTAATCTTTTGACTCTAAATGACTGTTGGATGTGAATTATGACTTTTTCAACCTAAAATAAGTGTGTTTAAAGTCATTTATGTGCCTGAAATTGGTCAAAATTAAAGCTTTTGAATAAGCAAAAAACTCTGTAAAAATGGCAATTTTGGTCACTCTGAGGGGTTAAAAAGTGGTTATTCAACATGAGGCACGATCCATTTGACATTTTGAATAATTTTTGGTGCAGTCCCAAAAATCCATTTTCTGATGAAAAACGATGACTCCGGACCTGTCGAACGTTTCCAAAATGGTCAATATGGATGAAATTTTA
Source organism: Lissotriton vulgaris (assembly GCF_964263255.1). Taxonomy (NCBI): domain Eukaryota; kingdom Metazoa; phylum Chordata; class Amphibia; order Caudata; family Salamandridae; genus Lissotriton; species Lissotriton vulgaris. Next base: position 137,285 of record NW_028254007.1, read on the forward strand.
ACATGTAATCTTTTGACTCTAAATGACTGTTGGATGTGAATTATGACTTTTTCAACTAAAATAAGTGTGTTTAAAGTCATTTATGTGCCTGAAATTGGTCAAAATTAAAGCTTTTGAATAAGCAAAAACTCTGTAAAAATGGCCATTTTGGTCACTCTGAGGGGTTAAAAAGTGGTTATTCAACATGAGGCACGATCCAATTGACATTTTGAATCATTTTTGGTACAGTCCCAAAAATCAATTTTCTGATGAAAAACGATGACTCCGGACCTGTCGAACGTTTCCAAAATGGTCAATATGGATGAAATTTTAACATTTAATCTTTTGACTCCAAATGACTGTTGGATGTGAATTATGACCTTTCGACTAAAATAAGTGTGTTTAAAGTCATTTCTGTGCCTGAAATTGGTCAAAATTGAAGCTTTTGAGTAAGCGAAACTCTGTAAAAATGGCAATGTTGGTCACTCTGAGGGGTTAAAAAGTGGTTATTCAACATGAGGCACGATCCATTTGACATTTTGAATCATTTTTGGTACAGTCCCAAAAATCCATTTTCTGATGAAAAACGATGACTCCGGACCTGTCGAACGTTCCCAAAATGGTCAATATGGATGAAATTTTAACATTTAATCTTTTGACTCCAAATGACTGTTGGATGGGAATTATGACTTTTTCAACTAAAATAAGTGTGTTTAAAATCATTTATGCGTTTGAAATTGGTCAAAATTAAAGCTTTTGAGTAAGCAAAACTCTGTAAAAATGGCCATTTTGGTCACTCTGAGGGGTTAAAAAGTGGTTATTCAACATGAGGCACGATCCAATTGACATTTTGAATCATTTTTGGTACAGTCCCAAAAATCAATTTTCTGATGAAAAACGATGACTCCGGACCTGTCGAACGTTCCAAAATGGTCAATATGGATGAAATTTTAACATTTAATCTTTTGACTCCAAATGACTGTTGGATGTGAATTATGACCTTTTCGACTAAAATAAGTGTGTTTAAAGTCATTTCTGTGCCTGAAATTGGTCAAAATTGAAGCTTTTGAGTAAGCGAAACTCTGTAAAAATGGCAATGTTGGTCACTCTGAGGGGTTAAAAAGTGGTTATTCAACATGAGGCACGATCCATTTGACATTTTGAATCATTTTTGGTACAGTCCCAAAAATCCATTTTCTGATAAAAACGATGACTCCGGACCTGTCGAACGTTCCCAAAATGGTCAATATGGATGAAATTTTAACATTTAATCTTTTGACTCCAAATGACTGTTGGATGGGAATTATGACTTTTTCAACTAAAATAAGTGTGTTTAAAGTCATTTATGTGCCTGAAATTGGTCAAAATTGAAGCTTTTGAGTAAGCAAAACTCTGTAAAAATGGCCATTTTGGTCACTCTGAGGGGTTAAAAAGTGGTTATTCAACATGAGGCACGATCCATTTGACATTTTGAATCATTTTTGGTACAGTCCCAAAAATCCTTTTCTGATGAAAAACGATGACTCGGACCTGTCGAACGTTCCCAAAATGGTCAATATGGATGAAATTTTAACATTTAATCTTTAGACTCTAAATGACTGTTGGATGTGAATTATGACTTTTTCAACTAAAATAAGTGTGTTTAAAGTCATTTATGTGCCTGAAATTGGTCAAAATTAAAGCTTTTGAATAAGCAAAACTCTGTAAAAATGGCAATTTTGGTCACTCTGAGGGGTTAAAAAGTGGTTATTCAACATGAGGCACGATCCATTTGACATTTTTGAATCATTTTTGGTACAGTCCCAAAAATCCATTTTCTGATGAAAAACGATGACTCCGGACCTGTCGAACGTTCCCAAAATGGTCAATATGGATGAAATTTTAACATTTAATCTTTTGACTCCAAATGACTGTTGGATGGGAATTATGACTTTTTCAACTAAAATAAGTGTGTTTAAAGTAATTTATGTGCCTGAAATTGGTCAAAATTGAAGCTTTTGAGTAAGAAAAACTCTGTAAAAATGGCAATGTTGGTCACTCTGAGGGGTTAAAAAGTGGTTATTCAACATGAGGCACGATCCATTTGACATTTTGAATCATTTTTGGTACAGTCCCAAAAATCTATTTTCTGATGAAAAACGATGACTCCGGACCTGTCGAACGTTTCCAAAATGGTCAATATGGATGAAATCTTAACATTTAATCTTTTGACTCCAAATGACTGTTGGATGTGAATTATGACCCTTTCGACTAAAATAAGTGTGTTTAAAGTCATTTCTGTGCCTGAAATTGGTCAAAATTGAAGCTTTTGAGTAAGCGAAACTCTGTAAAAATGGCAATGTTGGTCACTCTGAGGGGTTAAAAAGTGGTTATTCAACATGAGGCACGATCCATTTGACATTTTGAATCATTTTTGGTACAGTCCCAAAAATCCATTTTCTGATGAAAAACGATGACTCCGGACCTGTCGAACGTTCCCAAAATGGTCAATATGGATGAAATTTTAACATTTAATATTTTGACTCCAAATGACTGTTGGATGGGAATTATGACTTTTTCAACTAAAATAAGTGTGTTTAAAATCATTTATGCATTTGAAATTGGTCAAAATTAAAGCTTTTGAGTAAGCAAAACTCTGTAAAAATGGCCATTTTGGTCACTCTGAGGGGTTAAAAAGTGGTTATTCAACATGAGGCACGATCCAATTGACATTTTGAATCATTTTTGGTACAGTCCCAAAAATCAATTTTCTGATGAAAAACGATGACTCCGGACCTGTCGAACGTTCCCAAAATGGTCAATATGGATGAAATTTTAACATTTAATCTTTTGACTCCAAATGACTGTTGGATGTGAATTATGACCTTTTCGACTAAAATAAGTGTGTTTAAAGTCATTTCTGTGCCTGAAATTGGTCAAAATTGAAGCTTTTGAGTAAGCGAAACTCTGTAAAAATGGCAATGTTGGTCACTCTGAGGGGTTAAAAAGGGGTTATTCAACATGAGGCACGATCCATTTGACATTTTGAATCATTTTTGGTACAGTCCCAAAAATCCATTTTCTGATAAAAAACGATGACTCCGGACCTGTCGAACGTTCCCAAAATGGTCAATATGGATGAAATTTTAACATTTAATCTTTTGACTCCAAATGACTGTTGGATGGGAATTATGACTTTTTCAACTAAAATAAGTGTGTTTAAAGTCATTTATGTGCCTGAAATTGGTCAAAATTGAAGCTTTTGAGTAAGCAAAACTCTGTAAAAATGGCCATTTTGGTCACTCTGAGGGGTTAAAAAGTGGTTATTCAACATGAGGCACGATCCATTTGACATTTTGAATCATTTTTGGTACAGTCCCAAAAATCCATTTTCTGATGAAAAACGATGACTCCGGACCTGTCGAACGTTCCCAAAATGGTCAATATGGATGAAATTTTAACATTTAATCTTTAGACTCTAAATGACTGTTGGATGTGAATTATGACTTTTTCAACTAAAATAAGTGTGTTTAAAGTCATTTATGTGCCTGAAATTGGTCAAAATTAAAGCTTTTGAATAAGCAAAAACTCTGTAAAAATGGCAATTTTGGTCACTCTGAGGGGTTAAAAAGTGGTTATTCAACATGAGGCACGATCCATTTGACATTTTGAATCATTTTTGGTACAGTCCCAAAAATCCATTTTCTGATGAAAAACGATGACTCCGGACCTGTCGAACGTTCCCAAAATGGTCAATATGGATGAAATTTTAACATTTAATCTTTTGACTCCAAATGACTGTTGGATGGGAATTATGACTTTTTCAACTAAAATAAGTGTGTTTAAAGTCATTTATGTGCCTGAAATTGGTCAAAATTGAAGCTTTTGAGTAAGAAAAACTCTGTAAAAATGGCAATGTTGGTCACTCTGAGGGGTTAAAAAGTGGTTATTCAACATGAGGCACGATCCATTTGACATTTTGAATCATTTTTGGTACAGTCCCAAAAATCCATTTTCTGATGAAAAACGATGACTCCGGACCTGTCGAACGTTTCCAAAATGGTCAATATGGATGAAATATTAACATTTAATCTTTTGACTCTAAATGACTGTTGGATGTGAATTATGACTTTTTCAACTAAAATAAGTGTGTTTAAAGTCATTTATGTGCCTGAAATTGGTCAAAATTGAAGCTTTTGAGTAAGCAAAACTCTGTAAAAATGGCCATTTTGTTCACTCTGAGGGGTTAAAAAGTGGTTATTCAACATGAGGCACGATCCATTTGACATTTTGAATCATTTTTGGTACAGTCCCAAAAATCAATTTTCTGATGAAAAACGATGACTCCGGACCTGTCGAACGTTTCCAAAATGGTCAATATGGATGAAATTTTAACATTTAATCTTTTGACTCCAAATGACTGTTGGATGTGAATTATGACCCTTTCGACTAAAATAAGTGTGTTTAAAGTCATTTCTGTGCCTGAAATTGGTCAAAATTGAAGCTTTTGAGTAAGCGAAACTCTGTAAAAATGGCAATGTTGGTCACTCTGAGGGGTTAAAAAGTGGTTATTCAACATGAGGCACGATCCATTTGACATTTTGAATCATTTTTGGTACAGTCCCAAAAATCCATTTTCTGATGAAAAACGATGACTCCGGACCTGTCGAACGTTCCCAAAATGGTCAATATGGATGAAATTTTAACATTTAATATTTTGACTCCAAATGACTGTTGGATGGGAATTATGACTTTTTCAACTAAATAAGTGTGTTTAAAATCATTTATGCATTTGAAATTGGTCAAAATTAAAGCTTTTGAGTAAGCAAAACTCTGTAAAAATGGCCATTTTGGTCACTCTGAGGGGTTAAAAAGTGGTTATTCAACATGAGGCACGATCCAATTGACATTTTGAATCATTTTTGGTACAGTCCCAAAAATCAATTTTCTGATGAAAAACGATGACTCCGGACCTGTCGAACGTTCCCAAAATGGTCAATATGGATGAAATTTTAACATTTAATCTTATGACTCCAAATGACTGTTGGATGTGAATTATGACCTTTTCGACTAAAATAAGTGTGTTTAAAGTCATTTCTGTGCCTGAAATTGGTCAAAATTGAAGCTTTTGAGTAAGCGAAACTCTGTAAAAATGGCAATGTTGGTCACTCTGAGGGGTTAAAAAGGGGTTATTCAACATGAGGCACGATCCATTTGACATTTTGAATCATTTTTGGTACAGTCCCAAAAATCCATTTTCTGATAAAAAACGATGACTCCGGACCTGTCGAACGTTCCCAAAATGGTCAATATGGATGAAATTTTAACATTTAATCTTTTGACTCCAAATGACTGTTGGATGGGAATTATGACTTTTTCAACTAAAATAAGTGTGTTTAAAGTCATTTATGTGCCTGAAATTGGTCAAAATTGAAGCTTTTGAGTAAGCAAAACTCTGTAAAAATGGCCATTTTGGTCACTCTGAGGGGTTAAAAGTGGTTATTCAACATGAGGCACGATCCATTTGACATTTTGAATCAATTTTGGTACAGTCCCAAAAATCCATTTTCTGATGAAAAACGATGACTCCGGACCTGTCGAACGTTCCCAAAATGGTCAATATGGATGAAATTTTAACATTTAATCTTTAGACTCTAAATGACTGTTGGATGTGAATTATGACTTTTTCAACTAAAATAAGTGTGTTTAAAGTCATTTATGTGCCTGAAATTGGTCAAAATTAAAGCTTTTGAATAAGCAAAAACTCTGTAAAAATGGCAATTTTGGTCACTCTGAGGGGTTAAAAAGTGGTTATTCAACATGAGGCACGATCCATTTGACATTTTGAATCATTTTTGGTACAGTCCCAAAAATCCATTTTCTGATGAAAAACGATGACTCCGGACCTGTCGAACGTTCCCAAAATGGTCAATATGGATGAAATTTTAACATTTAATCTTTTGACTCCAAATGACTGTTGGATGGGAATTATGACTTTTTCAACTAAAATAAGTGTGTTTAAAGTGATTTATGTGCCTGAAATTGGTCAAAATTGAAGCTTTTGAGTAAGCAAAACTCTGTAAAAATGGCAATTTTGGTCACTCTGAGGGGTTAAAAAGTGGTTATTCAACATGAGGCACGATCCATTTGACATTTTGAATCATTTTTGGTACAGTCCCAAAAATCAATTTTCTTATGAAAAACGATGACTCCGGACCTATCGAACGTTCCCAAAATGGTCAATATGGATGAAATTTTAACATTTAATCTTTTGACTCCAAATGACTGTTGGATGGGAATTATGACTTTTTCAACTAAAATAAGTGTGTTTAAAGTCATTTATGTGCCTGAAATTGGTCAAAATTGAAGCTTTTGAGTAAGCAAAACTCTGTAAAAATGGCAATGTTGGTCACTCTGAGGGGTTAAAAAGTGGTTATTCAACATGAGGCACGATCCATTTGACATTTTGAATCATTTTTGGTACAGTCCCAAAAATCAATTTTCTGATGAAAAACGATGACTCCGGACCTGTCGAACGTTTCCAAAATGGTCAATATGGATGAAATTTTAACATTTAATCTTTTGACTCTAAATGACTGTTGGATGTGAATTATGACTTTTTCAACTAAAATAAGTGTGTTTAAAGTCATTTATGTGCCTGAAATTGGTCAAAATGGAAGCTTTTGAGTAAGCAAAACTCTGTAAAAATGGCCATTTTGGTCACTCTGAGGGGTTAAAAAGTGGTTATTCAACATGAGGCACGATCCAATTGACATTTTGAATCATTTTTGGTACAGTCCCAAAAATCCATTTTCTGATGAAAAACGATGACTCCGGACCTGTCGACCGTTCCCAAAATGGTCAATATGGATGAAATGTTAACATTTAATCTTTTGACTCCAAATGACTGTTGGATGTGAATTATGACCTTTTCGACTAAAATAAGTGTGTTTAAAGTCATTTCTGTGCCTGAAATTGGTCAAAATTGAAGCTTTTGAGTAAGCGAAACTCTGAAAAAATGGCAATGTTGGTCACTCTGAGGGGTTAAAAAGTGGTTATTCAACATGAGGCACGATCCATTTGACATTTTGAATCATTTTTGGTACAGTCCCAAAAATCCATTTTCTGCTGAAAAACGATGACTCCGGACCTGTCGAACATTCCCAAAATGGTCAATATGGATGAAATTTTAACATTTAATCTTTTGACTCTAAATGACTGTTGGATGTGAATTATGACTTTTTCAACTAAAATAAGTGTGTTTAAAGTCATTTATGTGCCTGAAATTGGTCAAAATTAAAGCTTTTGAATAAGCAAAAACTCTGTAAAAATGGCAATTTTGGTCACTCTGAGGGGTTAAAAAGTGGTTTTTCAACATGAGGCACGATCCATTTGACATTTTGAATCATTTTTGGTACAGTCCCAAAAATCCATTTTCTTATGAAAAACGATGACTCCGGACCTGTCGAACGTTCCCAAAATGGTCAATATGGATGAAATTTTAACATTTAATCTTTTGACTCCAAATGACTGTTGGATGGGAATTATGACTTTTTCAACTAAAATAAGTGTGTTTAAAGTAATTTATGTGCCTGAAATTGGTCAAAATTGAAGCTTTTGAGTAAGAAAAACTCTGTAAAAATGGCAATGTTGGTCACTCTGAGGGGTTAAAAAGTGGTTATTCAACATGAGGCACGATCCATTTGACATTTTGAATCATTTTTGGTACAGTCCCAAAAATCTATTTTCTGATGAAAAACGATGACTCCGGACCTGTCGAACGTTTCCAAAATGGTCAATATGGATGAAATATTAACATTTAATCTTTTGACTCTAAATGACTGTTGGATGTGAATTATGACTTTTTCAACTAAAATAAGTGTGTTTAAAGTCATTTATGTGCCTGAAATTGGTCAAAATTGAAGCTTTTGAGTAAGCAAAACTCTGTAAAAATGGCCATTTTGTTCACTCTGAGGGGTTAAAAAGTGGTTATTCAACATGAGGCACGATCCATTTGACATTTTGAATCATTTTTGGTACAGTCCCAAAAATCAATTTTCTGATGAAAAACGATGACTCCGGACCTGTCGAACGTTTCCAAAATGGTCAATATGGATGAAATTTTAACATTTAATCTTTTGACTCCAAATGACTGTTGGATGTGAATTATGACCCTTTCGACTAAAATAAGTGTGTTTAAAGTCATTTCTGTGCCTGAAATTGGTCAAAATTGAAGCTTTTGAGTAAGCGAAACTCTGTAAAAATGGCAATGTTGGTCACTCTGAGGGGTTAAAAAGTGGTTATTCAACATGAGGCACGATCCATTTGACATTTTGAATCATTTTTGGTACAGTCCCAAAAATCCATTTTCTGATGAAAAACGATGACTCCGGACCTGTCGAACGTTCCCAAAATGGTCAATATGGATGAAATTTTAACATTTAATATTTTGACTCCAAATGACTGTTGGATGGGAATTATGACTTTTTCAACTAAAATAAGTGTGTTTAAAATCATTTATGCATTTGAAATTGGTCAAAATTAAAGCTTTTGAGTAAGCAAAACTCTGTAAAAATGGCCATTTTGGTCACTCTGAGGGGTTAAAAAGTGGTTATTCAACATGAGGCACGATCCAATTGACATTTTGAATCATTTTTGGTACAGTCCCAAAAATCAATTTTCTGATGAAAAACGATGACTCCGGACCTGTCGAACGTTCCCAAAATGGTCAATATGGATGAAATTTTAACATTTAATCTTTTGACTCCAAATGACTGTTGGATGTGAATTATGACCTTTTCGACTAAAATAAGTGTGTTTAAAGTCATTTCTGTGCCTGAAATTGGTCAAAATTGAAGCTTTTGAGTAAGCGAAACTCTGTAAAAATGGCAATGTTGGTCACTCTGAGGGGTTAAAAAGGGGTTATTCAACATGAGGCACGATCCATTTGACATTTTGAATCATTTTTGGTACAGTCCCAAAAATCCATTTTCTGATAAAAAACGATGACTCCGGACCTGTCGAACGTTCCCAAAATGGTCAATATGGATGAAATTTTAACATTTAATCTTTTGACTCCAAATGACTGTTGGATGGGAATTATGACTTTTTCAACTAAAATAAGTGTGTTTAAAGTCATTTATGTGCCTGAAATTGGTCAAAATTGAAGCTTTTGAGTAAGCAAAACTCTGTAAAAATGGCCATTTTAATCACTCTGAGGGGTTAAAAAGTGGTTATTCAACATGAGGCACGATCCATTTGACATTTTGAATCATTTTTGGTACAGTCCCAAAAATCCATTTTCTGATGAAAAACGATGACTCCGGACCTGTCGAACGTTCCCAAAATGGTCAATATGGATGAAATTTTAACATTTAATCTTTAGACTCTAAATGACTGTTGGATGTGAATTATGACTTTTTCAACTAAAATAAGTGTGTTTAAAGTCATTTATGTGCCTGAAATTGGTCAAAATTAAAGCTTTTGAATAAGCAAAAACTCTGTAAAAATGGCAATTTTGGTCACTCTGAGGGGTTAAAAAGTGGTTATTCAACATGAGGCACGATCCATTTGACATTTTGAATCATTTTTGGTACAGTCCCAAAAATCCATTTTCTGATGAAAAACGATGACTCCGGACCTGTCGAACGTTCCCAAAATGGTCAATATGGATGAAATTTTAACATTTAATCTTTTGACTCCAAATGACTGTTGGATGGGAATTATGACTTTTTCAACTAAAATAAGTGTGTTTAAAGTCATTTATGTGCCTGAAATTGGTCAAAATTGAAGCTTTTGAGTAAGCAAAACTCTGTAAAAATGGCAATGTTGGTCACTCTGAGGGGTTAAAAAGTGGTTATTCAACATGAGGCACGATCCATTTGACATTTTGAATCATTTTTGGTACAGTCCCAAAAATCTATTTTCTGATGAAAAACGATGACTCCGGACCTGTCGAACGTTTCCAAAATGGTCAATATGGATGAAATATTAACATTTAATCTTTTGACTCTAAATGACTGTTGGATGTGAATTATGACTTTTTCAACTAAAATAAGTGTGTTTAAAGTCATTTATGTGCCTGAAATTGGTCAAAATTGAAGCTTTTGAGTAAGCAAAACTCTGTAAAAATGGCCATTTTGTTCACTCTGAGGGGTTAAAAAGTGGTTATTCAACATGAGGCACGATCCAATTGACATTTTGAATCATTTTTGGTACAGTCCCAAAAATCCATTTTCTGATGAAAAACGATGACTCCGGACCTGTCGAACGATTCCAAAATGGTCAATATGGATGAAATTTTAACATTTAATCTTTTGACTCTAAATGACTGTTGGATGTGAATTATGACTTTTTCAACTAAAATAAGTGTGTTTAAAGTCATTTATGTGCCTGAAATTGGTCAAAATTAAAGCTTTTGAATAAGCAAAAACTCTGTAAAAATGGCAATTTTGGTCACTCTGAGGGGTTAAAAAGTGGTTATTCAACATGAGGCACGATCCATTTGACATTTTGAATCATTTTTGGTACAGTCCCAAAAATCCATTTTCTGATGAAAAACGATGACTCCGGACCTGTCGAACGTTCCCAAAATGGTCAATATGGATGAAATTTTAACATTTAATCTTTTGACTCCAAATGACTGTTGGATGGGAATTATGACTTTTTCAACTAAAATAAGTGTGTTTAAAGTGATTTATGTGCCTGAAATTGGTCAAAATTGAATCTTTTGAGTAAGCAAAACTCTGTAAAAATGGCCATTTTGGTCACTCTGAGGGGTTAAAAAGTGGTTATTCAACATGAGGCACGATCCAATTGACATTTTGAATCATTTTTGGTACAGTCCCAAAAATCCATTTTCTGATGAAAAACAATGACTCCGGACCTGTCGAACGTTCCCAAAATGGTCAATATGGATGAAATTTTGACATTTAATCTTTTGACTCCAAATGACTGTTGGATGTGAATTATGACCTTTTCGACTAAAATAAGTGTGTTTAAAGTCATTTCTGTGCCTGAAATTGGTCAAAATTGAAGCTTTTGAGTAAGCAAAACTCTGTAAAAATGGCAATGTTGGTCACTCTGAGGGGTTAAAAAGTGGTTATTCAACATGAGGCACGATCCATTTGACATTTTGAATCATTTTTGGTACAGTCCCAAAAATCCATTTTCTGATGAAAAACGATGACTCCGGACCTGTCGAACGTTTCCAAAATGGTCAATATGGATGAAATTTTAACATTTAATCTTTTGACTCTAAATGACTGTTGGATGTGAATTATGACTTTTTCAACTAAAATAAGTGTGTTTAAAGTCATTTATGTGCCTGAAATTGGTCAAAATGGAAGCTTTTGAGTAAGCAAAACTCTGTAAAAATGGCCATTTTGGTCACTCTGAGGGGTTAAAAAGTGGTTATTCAACATGAGGCACGATCCAATTGACATTTTGAATCATTTTTGGTACAGTCCCAAAAATCCATTTTCTGATGAAAAACGATGACTCCGGACCTGTCGACCGTTCCCAAAATGGTCAATATGGATGAAATGTTAACATTTAATCTTTTGACTCCAAATGACTGTTGGATGTGAATTATGACCTTTTCGACTAAAATAGGTGTGTTTAAAGTCATTTCTGTGCCTGAAATTGGTCAAAATTGAAGCTTTTGAGTAAGCGAAACTCTGAAAAAATGGCAATGTTGGTCACTCTGAGGGGTTAAAAAGTGGTTATTCAACATGAGGCACGATCCATTTGACATTTTGAATCATTTTTGGTACAGTCCCAAAAATCCATTTTCTGCTGAAAAACGATGACTCCGGACCTGTCGAACATTCCCAAAATGGTCAATATGGATGAAATTTTAACATTTAATCTTTTGACTCTAAATGACTGTTGGATGTGAATTATGACTTTTTCAACTAAAATAAGTGTGTTTAAAGTCATTTATGTGCCTGAAATTGGTCAAAATTAAAGCTTTTGAATAAGCAAAAACTCTGTAAAAATGGCAATTTTGGTCACTCTGAGGGGTTAAAAAGTGGTTTTTCAACATGAGGCACGATCCATTTGACATTTTGAATCATTTTTGGTACAGTCCCAAAAATCCATTTTCTTATGAAAAACGATGACTCCGGACCTGTCGAACGTTCCCAAAATGGTCAATATGGATGAAATTTTAACATTTAATCTTTTGACTCTAAATGACTGTTGGATGTGAATTATGACTTTTTCAACTAAAATAAGTGTGTTTAAAGTCATTTATGTGCCTGAAATTGGTCAAAATTAAAGCTTTTGAATAAGCAAAAACTCTGTAAAAATGGCAATTTTGGTCACTCTGAGGGGTTAAAAAGTGGTTATTCAACATGAGGCACGATCCAATTGACATTTTGAATCATTTTTGGTACAGTCCCAAAAATCCATTTTCTGATGAAAAACGATGACTCCGGACCTGTCGAACGATTCCAAAATGGTCAATATGGATGAAATTTTAACATTTAATCTTTTGACTCTAAATGACTGTTGGATGTGAATTATGACTTTTTCAACTAAAATAAGTGTGTTTAAAGTCATTTATGTGCCTGAAATTGGTCAAAATTAAAGCTTTTGAATAAGCAAAAACTCTGTAAAAATGGCAATTTCGGTCACTCTGAGGGGTTAAAAAGTGGTTATTCAACATGAGGCACGATCCATTTGACATTTTGAATCATTTTTGGTACAGTCCCAAAAATCCATTTTCTGATGAAAAACGATGACTCCGGACCTGTCGAACGTTCCCAAAATGGTCAATATGGATGAAATTTTAACATTTAATCTTTTGACTCCAAATGACTGTTGGATGGGAATTATGACTTTTTCAACTAAAATAAGTGTGTTTAAAGTGATTTATGTGCCTGAAATTGGTCAAAATTGAAGCTTTTGAGTAAGCAAAACTCTGTAAAAATGGCCATTTTGGTCACTCTGAGGGGTTAAAAAGTGGTTATTCAACATGAGGCACGATCCAATTGACATTTTGAATCATTTTTGGTACAGTCCCAAAAATCCATTTTCTGATGAAAAACAATGACTCCGGACCTGTCGAACGTTCCCAAAATGGTCAATATGGATGAAATTTTGACATTTAATCTTTTGACTCCAAATGACTGTTGGATGTGAATTATGACCTTTTCGACTAAAATAAGTGTGTTTAAAGTCATTTCTGTGCCTGAAATTGGTCAAAATTGAAGCTTTTGAGTAAGCGAAACTCTGTAAAAATGGCAATGTTGGTCACTCTGAGGGGTTAAAAAGTGGTTATTCAACATGAGGCACGATCCATTTGACATTTTGAATCATTTTTGGTACAGTCCCAAAAATCCATTTTCTGATGAAAAACGATGACTCCGGACCTGTCAAACGTTTCCAAAATGGTCAATATGGATGAAATTGTAACATTTAATCTTTTGACTCTAAATGACTGTTGGATGTGAATTATGACTTTTTCAACTAAATCAAGTGTGTTTAAAGTCATTTATGTGCCTGAAATTGGTAAAAATTGAAGCTTTTGAGTAAGCAAAACTCTGTAAAAATGGCCATTTTGGTCACTCTGAGGGGTTAAAAAGTGGTTATTCAACATGAGGCACGATCCAATTGACATTTTGAATCATTTTTGGTACAGTCCCAAAAATCAATTTTCTGATGAAAAACGATGACTCCGGACCTGTCGAACGTTTCCAAAATGGTCAATATGGATGAAATTTTAACATTTAATCTTTTGACTCTAAATGACTGTTGGATGTGAATTATGACTTTTTCAACTAAAATAAGTGTGTTTAAAGTCATTTATGTGCCTGAAATTGGTCAAAATGGAAGTTTTTGAGTAAGCAAAACTCTGTAAAAATGGCCATTTTGGTCACTCTGAGGGGTTAAAAAGTGGTTATTCAACATGAGGCACGATCCAATTGACATTTTGAATCATTTTTGGTACAGTCCCAAAAAACTATTTTCTGATGAAAAACGATGACTCCGGACCTGTCGACCGTTCCCAAAATGGTCAATATGGATGAAATGTTAACATTTAATCTTTTGACTCCAAATGACTGTTGGATGTGAATTATGACCTTTTCGACTAAAATAAGTGTGTTTAAAGTCATTTCTGTGCCTGAAATTGGTCAAAATTGAAGCTTTTGAGTAAGCGAAACTCTGAAAAAATGGCAATGTTGGTCACTCTGAGGGGTTAAAAAGTGGTTATTCAACATGAGGCACGATCCATTTGACATTTTGAATCATTTTTGGTACAGTCCCAAAAATCCATTTTCTGCTGAAAAACGATGACTCCGGACCTGTCGAACATTCCCAAAATGGTCAATATGGATGAAATTTTAACATTTAATCTTTTGACTCTAAATGACTGTTGGATGTGAATTATGACTTTTTCAACTAAAATAAGTGTGTTTAAAGTCATTTATGTGCCTGAAATTGGTCAAAATTAAAGCTTTTGAATAAGCAAAAACTCTGTAAAAATGGCAATTTTGGTCACTCTGAGGGGTTAAAAAGTGGTTATTCAACATGAGGCACGATCCATTTGACATTTTGAATCATTTTTGGTACAGTCCCAAAAATCCATTTTCTTATGAAAAACGATGACTCCGGACCTGTCGAACGTTTCCAAAATGGTCAATATGGATGAAATATTAACATTTAATCTTTTGACTCTAAATGACTGTTGGATGTGAATTATGACTTTTTCAACTAAAATAAGTGTGTTTAAAGTCATTTATGTGCCTGAAATTGGTCAAAATTGAAGCTTTTGAGTAAGCAAAACTCTGTAAAAATGGCCATTTTGTTCACTCTGAGGGGTTAAAAAGTGGTTATTCAACATGAGGCACGATCCATTTGACATTTTGAATCATTTTTGGTACAGTCCCAAAAATCAATTTTCTGATAAAAAACGATGACTCCGGACCTGTCGAACGTTTCCAAAATGGTCAATATGGATGAAATTTTAACATTTAATCTTTTGACTCCAAATGACTGTTGGATGTGAATTATGACCCTTTCGACTAAAATAAGTGTGTTTAAAGTCATTTCTGTGCCTGAAATTGGTCAAAATTGAAGCTTTTGAGTAAGCGAAACTCTGTAAAAATGGCAATGTTGGTCACTCTGAGGGGTTAAAAAGTGGTTATTCAACATGAGGCACGATCCATTTGACATTTTGAATCATTTTTGGTACAGTCCCAAAAATCCATTTTCTGATGAAAAACGATGACTCCGGACCTGTCGAACGTTCCCAAAATGGTCAATATGGATGAAATTTTAACATTTAATATTTTGACTCCAAATGACTGTTGGATGGGAATTATGACTTTTTCAACTAAAATAAGTGTGTTTAAAATCATTTATGCATTTGAAATTGGTCAAAATTAAAGCTTTTGAGTAAGCAAAACTCTGTAAAAATGGCCATTTTGGTCACTCTGAGGGGTTAAAAAGTGGTTATTCAACATGAGGCACGATCCAATTGACATTTTGAATCATTTTTGGTACAGTCCCAAAAATCAATTTTCTGATGAAAAACGATGACTCCGGACCTGTCGAACGTTCCCAAAATGGTCAATATGGATGAAATTTTAACATTTAATCTTTTGACTCCAAATGACTGTTGGATGTGAATTATGACCTTTTCGACTAAAATAAGTGTGTTTAAAGTCATTTCTGTGCCTGAAATTGGTCAAAATTGAAGCTTTTGAGTAAGCGAAACTCTGTAAAAATGGCAATGTTGGTCACTCTGAGGGGTTAAAAAGGGGTTATTCAACATGAGGCACGATCCATTTGACATTTTGAATCATTTTTGGTACAGTCCCAAAAATCCAT
Organism: Lissotriton vulgaris; assembly: GCF_964263255.1. NCBI lineage: Eukaryota > Metazoa > Chordata > Amphibia > Caudata > Salamandridae > Lissotriton > Lissotriton vulgaris. Next base: position 153,080 of record NW_028254007.1, read on the forward strand.
TTTCTGATAAAAAACGATGACTCCGGACCTGTCGAACGTTCCCAAAATGGTCAATATGGATGAAATTTTAACATTTAATCTTTTGACTCCAAATGACTGTTGGATGGGAATTATGACTTTTTCAACTAAAATAAGTGTGTTTAAAGTCATTTATGTGCCTGAAATTGGTCAAAATTGAAGCTTTTGAGTAAGCAAAACTCTGTAAAAATGGCCATTTTGGTCACTCTGAGGGGTTAAAAAGTGGTTATTCAACATGAGGCACGATCCATTTGACATTTTGAATCATTTTTGGTACAGTCCCAAAAATCCATTTTCTGATGAAAAACGATGACTCCGGACCTGTCGAACGTTCCCAAAATGGTCAATATGGATGAAATTTTAACATTTAATCTTTAGACTCTAAATGACTGTTGGATGTGAATTATGACTTTTTCAACTAAAATAAGTGTGTTTAAAGTCATTTATGTGCCTGAAATTGGTCAAAATTAAAGCTTTTGAATAAGCAAAAACTCTGTAAAAATGGCAATTTTGGTCACTCTGAGGGGTTAAAAAGTGGTTATTCAACATGAGGCACGATCCATTTGACATTTTGAATCATTTTTGGTACAGTCCCAAAAATCCATTTTCTGATGAAAAACGATGACTCCGGACCTGTCGAACGTTCCCAAAATGGTCAATATGGATGAAATTTTAACATTTAATCTTTTGACTCCAAATGACTGTTGGATGGGAATTATGACTTTTTCAACTAAAATAAGTGTGTTTAAAGTCATTTATGTGCCTGAAATTGGTCAAAATTGAAGCTTTTGAGTAAGCAAAACTCTGTAAAAATGGCAATGTTGGTCACTCTGAGGGGTTAAAAAGTGGTTATTCAACATGAGGCACGATCCATTTGACATTTTGAATCATTTTTGGTACAGTCCCAAAAATCTATTTTCTGATGAAAAACGATGACTCCGGACCTGTCGAACGTTTCCAAAATGGTCAATATGGATGAAATATTAACATTTAATCTTTTGACTCTAAATGACTGTTGGATGTGAATTATGACTTTTTCAACTAAAATAAGTGTGTTTAAAGTCATTTATGTGCCTGAAATTGGTCAAAATTGAAGCTTTTGAGTAAGCAAAACTCTGTAAAAATGGCCATTTTGTTCACTCTGAGGGGTTAAAAAGTGGTTATTCAACATGAGGCACGATCCAATTGACATTTTGAATCATTTTTGGTACAGTCCCAAAAATCCATTTTCTGATGAAAAACGATGACTCCGGACCTGTCGAACGATTCCAAAATGGTCAATATGGATGAAATTTTAACATTTAATCTTTTGACTCTAAATGACTGTTGGATGTGAATTATGACTTTTTCAACTAAAATAAGTGTGTTTAAAGTCATTTATGTGCCTGAAATTGGTCAAAATTAAAGCTTTTGAATAAGCAAAAACTCTGTAAAAATGGCAATGTTGGTCACTCTGAGGGGTTAAAAAGTGGTTATTCAACATGAGGCACGATCCATTTGACATTTTGAATCATTTTTGGTACAGTCCCAAAAATCTATTTTCTGATGAAAAACGATGACTCCGGACCTGTCGAACGTTTCCAAAATGGTCAATATGGATGAAATATTAACATTTAATCTTTTGACTCTAAATGACTGTTGGATGTGAATTATGACTTTTTCAACTAAAATAAGTGTGTTTAAAGTCATTTATGTGCCTGAAATTGGTCAAAATTGAAGCTTTTGAGTAAGCAAAACTCTGTAAAAATGGCCATTTTGTTCACTCTGAGGGGTTAAAAAGTGGTTATTCAACATGAGGCACGATCCAATTGACATTTTGAATCATTTTTGGTACAGTCCCAAAAATCCATTTTCTGATGAAAAACGATGACTCCGGACCTGTCGAACGATTCCAAAATGGTCAATATGGATGAAATTTTAACATTTAATCTTTTGACTCTAAATGACTGTTGGATGTGAATTATGACTTTTTCAACTAAAATAAGTGTGTTTAAAGTCATTTATGTGCCTGAAATTGGTCAAAATTAAAGCTTTTGAATAAGCAAAAACTCTGTAAAAATGGCAATTTTGGTCACTCTGAGGGGTTAAAAAGTGGTTATTCAACATGAGGCACGATCCATTTGACATTTTGAATCATTTTTGGTACAGTCCCAAAAATCCATTTTCTGATGAAAAACGATGACTCCGGACCTGTCGAACGTTCCCAAAATGGTCAATATGGATGAAATTTTAACATTTAATCTTTTGACTCCAAATGACTGTTGGATGGGAATTATGACTTTTTCAACTAAAATAAGTGTGTTTAAAGTGATTTATGTGCCTGAAATTGGTCAAAATTGAATCTTTTGAGTAAGCAAAACTCTGTAAAAATGGCCATTTTGGTCACTCTGAGGGGTTAAAAAGTGGTTATTCAACATGAGGCACGATCCAATTGACATTTTGAATCATTTTTGGTACAGTCCCAAAAATCCATTTTCTGATGAAAAACAATGACTCCGGACCTGTCGAACGTTCCCAAAATGGTCAATATGGATGAAATTTTGACATTTAATCTTTTGACTCCAAATGACTGTTGGATGTGAATTATGACCTTTTCGACTAAAATAAGTGTGTTTAAAGTCATTTCTGTGCCTGAAATTGGTCAAAATTGAAGCTTTTGAGTAAGCAAAACTCTGTAAAAATGGCAATGTTGGTCACTCTGAGGGGTTAAAAAGTGGTTATTCAACATGAGGCACGATCCATTTGACATTTTGAATCATTTTTGGTACAGTCCCAAAAATCCATTTTCTGATGAAAAACGATGACTCCGGACCTGTCGAACGTTTCCAAAATGGTCAATATGGATGAAATTTTAACATTTAATCTTTTGACTCTAAATGACTGTTGGATGTGAATTATGACTTTTTCAACTAAAATAAGTGTGTTTAAAGTCATTTATGTGCCTGAAATTGGTCAAAATGGAAGCTTTTGAGTAAGCAAAACTCTGTAAAAATGGCCATTTTGGTCACTCTGAGGGGTTAAAAAGTGGTTATTCAACATGAGGCACGATCCAATTGACATTTTGAATCATTTTTGGTACAGTCCCAAAAATCCATTTTCTGATGAAAAACGATGACTCCGGACCTGTCGACCGTTCCCAAAATGGTCAATATGGATGAAATGTTAACATTTAATCTTTTGACTCCAAATGACTGTTGGATGTGAATTATGACCTTTTCGACTAAAATAGGTGTGTTTAAAGTCATTTCTGTGCCTGAAATTGGTCAAAATTGAAGCTTTTGAGTAAGCGAAACTCTGAAAAAATGGCAATGTTGGTCACTCTGAGGGGTTAAAAAGTGGTTATTCAACATGAGGCACGATCCATTTGACATTTTGAATCATTTTTGGTACAGTCCCAAAAATCCATTTTCTGCTGAAAAACGATGACTCCGGACCTGTCGAACATTCCCAAAATGGTCAATATGGATGAAATTTTAACATTTAATCTTTTGACTCTAAATGACTGTTGGATGTGAATTATGACTTTTTCAACTAAAATAAGTGTGTTTAAAGTCATTTATGTGCCTGAAATTGGTCAAAATTAAAGCTTTTGAATAAGCAAAAACTCTGTAAAAATGGCAATTTTGGTCACTCTGAGGGGTTAAAAAGTGGTTTTTCAACATGAGGCACGATCCATTTGACATTTTGAATCATTTTTGGTACAGTCCCAAAAATCCATTTTCTTATGAAAAACGATGACTCCGGACCTGTCGAACGTTCCCAAAATGGTCAATATGGATGAAATTTTAACATTTAATCTTTTGACTCTAAATGACTGTTGGATGTGAATTATGACTTTTTCAACTAAAATAAGTGTGTTTAAAGTCATTTATGTGCCTGAAATTGGTCAAAATTAAAGCTTTTGAATAAGCAAAAACTCTGTAAAAATGGCAATTTTGGTCACTCTGAGGGGTTAAAAAGTGGTTATTCAACATGAGGCACGATCCAATTGACATTTTGAATCATTTTTGGTACAGTCCCAAAAATCCATTTTCTGATGAAAAACGATGACTCCGGACCTGTCGAACGATTCCAAAATGGTCAATATGGATGAAATTTTAACATTTAATCTTTTGACTCTAAATGACTGTTGGATGTGAATTATGACTTTTTCAACTAAAATAAGTGTGTTTAAAGTCATTTATGTGCCTGAAATTGGTCAAAATTAAAGCTTTTGAATAAGCAAAAACTCTGTAAAAATGGCAATTTCGGTCACTCTGAGGGGTTAAAAAGTGGTTATTCAACATGAGGCACGATCCATTTGACATTTTGAATCATTTTTGGTACAGTCCCAAAAATCCATTTTCTGATGAAAAACGATGACTCCGGACCTGTCGAACGTTCCCAAAATGGTCAATATGGATGAAATTTTAACATTTAATCTTTTGACTCCAAATGACTGTTGGATGGGAATTATGACTTTTTCAACTAAAATAAGTGTGTTTAAAGTGATTTATGTGCCTGAAATTGGTCAAAATTGAAGCTTTTGAGTAAGCAAAACTCTGTAAAAATGGCCATTTTGGTCACTCTGAGGGGTTAAAAAGTGGTTATTCAACATGAGGCACGATCCAATTGACATTTTGAATCATTTTTGGTACAGTCCCAAAAATCCATTTTCTGATGAAAAACAATGACTCCGGACCTGTCGAACGTTCCCAAAATGGTCAATATGGATGAAATTTTGACATTTAATCTTTTGACTCCAAATGACTGTTGGATGTGAATTATGACCTTTTCGACTAAAATAAGTGTGTTTAAAGTCATTTCTGTGCCTGAAATTGGTCAAAATTGAAGCTTTTGAGTAAGCGAAACTCTGTAAAAATGGCAATGTTGGTCACTCTGAGGGGTTAAAAAGTGGTTATTCAACATGAGGCACGATCCATTTGACATTTTGAATCATTTTTGGTACAGTCCCAAAAATCCATTTTCTGATGAAAAACGATGACTCCGGACCTGTCAAACGTTTCCAAAATGGTCAATATGGATGAAATTGTAACATTTAATCTTTTGACTCTAAATGACTGTTGGATGTGAATTATGACTTTTTCAACTAAATCAAGTGTGTTTAAAGTCATTTATGTGCCTGAAATTGGTAAAAATTGAAGCTTTTGAGTAAGCAAAACTCTGTAAAAATGGCCATTTTGGTCACTCTGAGGGGTTAAAAAGTGGTTATTCAACATGAGGCACGATCCAATTGACATTTTGAATCATTTTTGGTACAGTCCCAAAAATCAATTTTCTGATGAAAAACGATGACTCCGGACCTGTCGAACGTTTCCAAAATGGTCAATATGGATGAAATTTTAACATTTAATCTTTTGACTCTAAATGACTGTTGGATGTGAATTATGACTTTTTCAACTAAAATAAGTGTGTTTAAAGTCATTTATGTGCCTGAAATTGGTCAAAATGGAAGTTTTTGAGTAAGCAAAACTCTGTAAAAATGGCCATTTTGGTCACTCTGAGGGGTTAAAAAGTGGTTATTCAACATGAGGCACGATCCAATTGACATTTTGAATCATTTTTGGTACAGTCCCAAAAAACTATTTTCTGATGAAAAACGATGACTCCGGACCTGTCGACCGTTCCCAAAATGGTCAATATGGATGAAATGTTAACATTTAATCTTTTGACTCCAAATGACTGTTGGATGTGAATTATGACCTTTTCGACTAAAATAAGTGTGTTTAAAGTCATTTCTGTGCCTGAAATTGGTCAAAATTGAAGCTTTTGAGTAAGCGAAACTCTGAAAAAATGGCAATGTTGGTCACTCTGAGGGGTTAAAAAGTGGTTATTCAACATGAGGCACGATCCATTTGACATTTTGAATCATTTTTGGTACAGTCCCAAAAATCCATTTTCTGCTGAAAAACGATGACTCCGGACCTGTCGAACATTCCCAAAATGGTCAATATGGATGAAATTTTAACATTTAATCTTTTGACTCTAAATGACTGTTGGATGTGAATTATGACTTTTTCAACTAAAATAAGTGTGTTTAAAGTCATTTATGTGCCTGAAATTGGTCAAAATTAAAGCTTTTGAATAAGCAAAAACTCTGTAAAAATGGCAATTTTGGTCACTCTGAGGGGTTAAAAAGTGGTTATTCAACATGAGGCACGATCCATTTGACATTTTGAATCATTTTTGGTACAGTCCCAAAAATCCATTTTCTTATGAAAAACGATGACTCCGGACCTGTCGAACGTTCCCAAAATGGTCAATATGGATGAAATTTTAACATTTAATCTTTTGACTCTAAATGACTGTTGGATGTGAATTATGACTTTTTCAACTAAAATAAGTGTGTTTAAAGTCATTTATGTGCCTGAAATTGGTCAAAATTAAAGCTTTTGAATAAGCAAAAACTCTGTAAAAATGGCAATTTTGGTCACTCTGAGGGGTTAAAAAGTGGTTATTCAACATGAGGCACGATCCATTTGACATTTTGAATCATTTTTGGTGCAGTCCCAAAAATCCATTTTCTGATGAAAAACGATGACTCCGGACCTGTCGAACGTTTCCAAAATGGTCAATATGGATGAAATTTTAACATGTAATCTTTTGACTCTAAATGACTGTTGGATGTGAATTATGACTTTTTCAACTAAAATAAGTGTGTTTAAAGTCATTTATGTGCCTGAAATTGGTCAAAATTAAAGCTTTTGAATAAGCAAAAACTCTGTAAAAATGGCCATTTTGGTCACTCTGAGCGGTTAAAAAGTGGTTATTCAACATGAGGCACGATCCAATTGACATTTTGAATCATTTTTGGTACAGTCCCAAAAATCCATTTTCTGATGAAAAACGATGACTCCGGACCTGTCGAACTTTCCCAAAATGGTCAATATGGATGAAATTTTAACATTTAATCTTTTGACTCCAAATGACTGTTGGATGGGAATTATGACTTTTTCAACTAAAATAAGTGTGTTTAAAGTCATTTATGTGCCTGAAATTGGTCAAAATTGAAGCTTTTGAGTAAGCAAAACTCTGTAAAAATGGCAATGTTGGTCACTCTGAGGGGTTAAAAAGTGGTTATTCAACATGAGGCACGATCCATTTGACATTTTGAATCATTTTTGGTACAGTCCCAAAAATCAATTTTCTGATGAAAAACGATGACTCCGGACCTGTCGAACGTTTCCCAAATGGTCAATATGGATGAAATTTTAACATTTAATCTTTTGACTCCAAATGACTGTTGGATGTGAATTATGACCCTTTCGACTAAAATAAGTGTGTTTAAAGTCATTTCTGTGCCTGAAATTGGTCAAAATTGAAGCTTTTGAGTAAGCGAAACTCTGTAAAAATGGCAATGTTGGTCACTCTGAGGGGTTAAAAAGTGGTTATTCAACATGAGGCACGATCCATTTGACATTTTGAATCATTTTTGGTACAGTCCCAAAAATCCATTTTCTGATGAAAAACGATGACTCCGGACCTGTCGAACATTCCCAAAATGGTCAATATGGATGAAATTTTAACATTTAATCTTTTGACTCTAAATGACTGTTGGATGTGAATTATGACTTTTTCAACTAAAATAAGTGTGTTTAAAGTCATTTATGTGCCTGAAATTGGTCAAAATTAAAGCTTTTGAATAAGCAAAAACTCTGTAAAAATGGCAATTTTGGTCACTCTGAGGGGTTAAAAAGTGGTTATTCAACATGAGGCACGATCCATTTGACATTTTGAATCATTTTTGGTACAGTCCCAAAAATCCATTTTCTGATGAAAAACGATGACTCCGGACCTGTCGAACGTTCCCAAAATGGTCAATATGGATGAAATTTTAACATTTAATCTTTTGACTCCAAATGACTGTTGGATGGGAATTATGACTTTTTCAACTAAAATAAGTGTGTTTAAAATCATTTATGCACTTGAAATTGGTCAAAATTAAAGCTTTTGAGTAAGCAAAACTCTGTAAAAATGGCCATTTTGGTCACTCTGAGGGGTTAAAAAGTGGTTATTCAACATGAGGCACGATCCAATTGACATTTTGAATCATTTTTGGTACAGTCCCAAAAATCAATTTTCTGATGAAAAACGATGACTCCGGACCTGTCGAACGTTCCCAAAATGGTCAATATGGATGAAATTTTAACATTTAATCTTTTGACTCCAAATGACTGTTGGATGTGAATTATGACCTTTTCGACTAAAATAAGTGTGTTTAAAGTCATTTCTGTGCCTGAAATTGGTCAAAATTGAAGCTTTTGAGTAAGCGAAACTCTGTAAAAATGGCAATGTTGGTCACTCTGAGGGGTTAAAAAGTGGTTATTCAACATGAGGCACGATCCATTTGACATTTTGAATCATTTTTGGTACAGTCCCAAAAATCCATTTTCTGATAAAAAACGATGACTCCGGACCTGTCGAACGTTCCCAAAATGGTCAATATGGATGAAATTTTAACATTTAATCTTTTGACTCCAAATGACTGTTGGATGGGAATTATGACTTTTTCAACTAAAATAAGTGTGTTTAAAGTCATTTATGTGCCTGAAATTGGTCAAAATTGAAGCTTTTGAGTAAGCAAAACTCTGTAAAAATGGCCATTTTGGTCACTCTGAGGGGTTAAAAAGTGGTTATTCAACATGAGGCACGATCCATTTGACATTTTGAATCATTTTTGGTACAGTCCCAAAAATCTATTTTCTGATGAAAAACGATGACTCCGGACCTGTCGAACGTTTCCAAAATGGTCAATATGGATGAAATTTTAACATTTAATCTTTTGACTCTAAATGACTGTTGGATGTGAATTATGACTTTTTCAACTAAAATAAGTGTGTTTAAAGTCATTTATGTGCCTGAAATTGGTCAAAATTGAAGCTTTTGAGTAAGCAAAACTCTGTAAAAATGGCCATTTTGGTCACTCTGAGGGGTTAAAAAGTGGTTATTCAACATGAGGCACGATCCAATTGACATTTTGAATCATTTTTGGTACAGTCCCAAAAATCCATTTTCTGATGAAAAACGATGACTCCGGACCTGTCGAACGATTCCAAAATGGTCAATATGGATGAAATTTTAACATTTAATCTTTTGACTCTAAATGACTGTTGGATGTGAATTATGACTTTTTCAACTAAAATAAGTGTGTTTAAAGTCATTTATGTGCCTGAAATTGGTCAAAATTAAAGCTTTTGAATAAGCAAAAACTCTGTAAAAATGGCAATTTTGGTCACTCTGAGGGGTTAAAAAGTGGTTATTCAACATGAGGCACGATCCATTTGACATTTTGAATCATTTTTGGTACAGTTCCAAAAATCCATTTTCTGATGAAAAACGATGACTCCGGACCTGTCGAACGTTCCCAAAATGGTCAATATGGATGAAATTTTAACATTTAATCTTTTGACTCCAAATGACTGTTGGATGGGAATTATGACTTTTTCAACTAAAATAAGTGTGTTTAAAGTGATTTATGTGCCTGAAATTGGTCAAAATTGAAGCTTTTGAGTAAGCAAAACTCTGTAAAAATGGCCATTTTGGTCACTCTGAGGGGTTAAAAAGTGGTTATTCAACATGAGGCACGATCCAATTGACATTCTGAATCATTTTTGGTACAGTCCCAAAAATCCATTTTCTGATGAAAAACGATGACTCCGGACCTGTCGAACGTTCCCAAAATGGTCAATATGGATGAAATTTTGACATTTAATCTTTTGACTCCAAATGACTGTTGGATGTGAATTATGACCTTTTCGACTAAAATAAGTGTGTTTAAAGTCATTTCTGTGCCTGAAATTGGTCAAAATTGAAGCTTTTGAGTAAGCGAAACTCTGTAAAAATGGCAATGTTGGTCACTCAGAGGGGTTAAAAAGTGGTTATTCAACATGAGGCACAATCCATTTGACATTTTGAATCATTTTTGGTACAGTCCCAAAAATCCATTTTCTGATGAAAAACGATGACTCCGGACCTGTCGAACGTTTCCAAAATGGTCAATATGGATGAAATTGTAACATTTAATCTTTTGACTCTAAATGACTGTTGGATGTGAATTATGACTTTTTCAACTAAATCAAGTGTGTTTAAAGTCATTTATGTGCCTGAAATTGGTCAAAATTGAAGCTTTTGAGTAAGCAAAACTCTGTAAAAATGGCAATTTTGGTCACTCTGAGGGGTTAAAAAGTGGTTATTCAACATGAGGCACGATCCAATTGACATTTTGAATCATTTTTGGTACAGTCCCAAAAATCCATTTTCTTATGAAAAACGATGACTCCGGACCTGTCGAACGTTCCCAAAATGGTCAATATGGATGAAATTTTAACATTTAATCTTTTGACTCTAAATGACTGTTGGATGTGAATTATGACTTTTTCAACTAAAATAAGTGTGTTTAAAGTCATTTATGTGCCTGAAATTGGTCAAAATTAAAGCTTTTGAATAAGCAAAAACTCTGTAAAAATGGCAATTTTGGTCACTCTGAGGGGTTAAAAAGTGGTTATTCAACATGAGGCACGATCCAATTGACATTTTGAATCATTTTTGGTACAGTCCCAAAAATCAATTTTCTGATGAAAAACGATGACTCCGGACCTGTCGAACGATTCCAAAATGGTCAATATGGATGAAATTTTAACATTTAATCTTTTGACTCTAAATGACTGTTGGATGTGAATTATGACTTTTTCAACTAAAATAAGTGTGTTTAAAGTCATTTATGAGCCTGAAATTGGTCAAAATTAAAGCTTTTGAATAAGCAAAAACTCTGTAAAAATGGCAATTTTGGTCACTCTGAGGGGTTAAAAAGTGGTTATTCAACATTTTGACACCAGACCTGTCGAACTTTCCCAAAATGGTCAATATGGATGACATTTTAACATTTAATCTTTTGACTCCAAATGACTGTTGGATGGGAAATATGACTTTTTCAACTAAAATAAGTGTGTTTAAAGTCATTTATGTGCCTGAAATTGGTCAAAATTGAAGCTTTTGAGTAAGCGAAACTCTGTAAAAATGGCAACGTTGGTCACTCTGAGGGGTTAAAAAGTGGTTATTCAACATGAGGCACGATCCATTTGACATTTTGAATCATTTTTGGTACAGTCCCAAAAATCAATTTTCTGATGAAAAACGATGACTCCGGACCTGTCGAACGTTTCCAAAATGGTCAATATGGATGAAATTTTAACATTTATTCTTTCGACTCTAAATGACTGTTGGATGTGAATTATGACTTTTTCAACTAAAATAAGTGTGTTTAAAGTCATTTATGTGCCTGAAATTGGTCAAAATTTAAGCTTTTGAGTAAGCTAAACTCTGTAAAAATGGCCATTTTGGTCACTCTGAGGGGTTAAAAAGTGGTTATTCAACATGAGGCACGATCCAATTGACATTTTGAATCATTTTTGGTACAGTCCCAAAAATCAATTTTCTGATGAAAAACGATGACTCCGGACCTGTCGAACGTTTCCAAAATGGTCAATATGGATGAAATTTTAACATTTAATCTTTTGACTCCAAATGACTGTTGGATGTGAATTATGACCCTTTCGACTAAAATAAGTGTGTTTAAAGTCATTTCTGTGCCTGAAATTGGTCAAAATTGAAGCTTTTGAGTAAGCGAAACTCTGTAAAAATGGCAATGTTGGTCACTCTGAGGGGTTAAAAAGTGGTTATTCAACATGAGGCACGATCCATTTGACATTTTGAATCATTTTTGGTACAGTCCCAAAAATCCATTTTCTGATGAAAAACGATGACTCCGGACCTGTCGAACATTCCCAAAATGGTCAATATGGATGAAATTTTAACATTTAATCTTTTGACTCTAAATGACTGTTGGATGTGAATTGTGACTTTTTCAACTAAAATAAGTGTGTTTAAAGTCATTTATGTGCCTGAAATTGGTCAAAATTAAAGCTTTTGAATAAGCAAAAACTCTGTAAAAATGGCAATTTTGGTCACTCTGAGGGGTTAAAAAGTGGTTATTCAACATGAGGCACGATCCATTTGATATTTTGAATCATTTTTGGTACAGTCCCAAAAATCCATTTTCTGATGAAAAACGATGACTCCGGACCTGTCGAACGTTCCCAAAATGGTCAATATGGATGAAATTTTAACATTTAATCTTTTGACTCCAAATGACTGTTGGATGGGAATTATGACTTTTTCAACTAAAATAAGTTTGTTTAAAATCATTTATGCGCTTGAAATTGGTCAAAATTAAAGCTTTTGAGTAAGCAAAACTCTGTAAAAATGGCCATTTTGGTCACTCTGAGGGGTTAAAAAGTGGTTATTCAACATGAGGCACGATCCAATTGACATTTTGAATCATTTTTGGGTACAGTCCCAAAAATCAATTTTCTGATGAAAAACGATGACTCCGGACCTGTCGAACGTTCCCAAAATGGTCAATATGGATGAAATTTTAACATTTAATCTTTTGACTCCAAATGACTGTTGGATGTGAATTATGACCTTTTCGACTAAAATAAGTGTGTTTAAAGTCATTTCTGTGCCTGAAATTGGTCAAAATTGAAGCTTTTGAGTAAGCGAAACTCTGTAAAAATGGCAATGTTGGTCACTCTGAGGGGTTAAAAAGTGGTTATTCAACATGAGGCACGATCCATTTGACATTTTGAATCATTTTTGGTACAGTCCCAAAAATCCATTTTCTGATAAAAAACGATGACTCCGGACCTGTCGAACGTTCCCAAAATGGTCAATATGGATGAAATTTTAACATTTAATCTTTAGACTCTAAATGACTGTTGGATATGAATTATGACTTTTTCAACTAAAATAAGTGTGTTTAAAGTCATTTATGTGCCTGAAATTGGTCAAAATTAAAGCTTTTGAATAAGCAAAAACTCTGTAAAAATGGCAATTTTGGTCACTCTGAGGGGTTAAAAAGTGGTTATTCAACATGAGGCACGATCCATTTGACATTTTGAATCATTTTTGGTACAGTCCCAAAAATCCATTTTCTGATGAAAAACGATGACTCCGGACCTGTCGAACGTTCCCAAAATGGTCAATATGGATGAAATTTTAACATTTAATCTTTTGACTCCAAATGACTGTTGGATGGGAATTATGACTTTTTCAACTAAAATAAGTGTGTTTAAAGTCATTTATGTGCCTGAAATTGGTCAAAATTAAAGCTTTTGAATAAGCAAAAACTCTGTAAAAATGGCAATTTTGGTCACTCTGAGGGGTTAAAAAGTGGTTATTCAACATGAGGCACGATCCATTTGACATTTTGAATCATTTTTGGTACAGTCCCAAAAATCCATTTTCTGATGAAAAACGATGACTCCGGACCTGTCGAACGTTCCCAAAATGGTCAATATGGATGAAATTTTAACATTTAATCTTTTGACTCCAAATGACTGTTGGATGTGAATTATGACTTTTTCAACTAAAATAAGTGTGTTTAAAGTCATTTATGTGCCTGAAATTGGTCAAAATTGAAGCTTTTGAGTAAGCAAAACTCTGTAAAAATGGCCATTTTGGTCACTCTGAGGGGTTAAAAAGTGGTTATTCAACATGAGGCACGATCCAATTGACATTTTGAATCATTTTTGGTACAGTCCCAAAAATTCATTTTCTGATGAAAAACGATGACTCCGGACCTGTCGAACGATTCCAAAATGGTCAATATGGATGAAATTTTAACATTTAATCTTTTGACTCTAAATGACTGTTGGATGTGAATTATGACTTTTTCAACTAAAATAAGTGTGTTTAAAGTCATTTATGTGCCTGAAATTGGTCAAAATTAAAGCTTTTGAATAAGCAAAAACTCTGTAAAAATGGCAATTTTGGTCACTCTGAGGGGTTAAAAAGTGGTTATTCAACATGAGGCACGATCCATTTGACATTTTGAATCATTTTTGGTACAGTCCCAAAAATCCATTTTCTGATGAAAAACGATGACTCCGGACCTGTCGAACGTTCCCAAAATGGTCAATATGGATGAAATTTTAACATTTAATCTTTTGACTCCAAATGACTGTTGGATGGGAATTATGACTTTTTCAACTAAAATAAGTGTGTTTAAAGTCATTTATGTGCCTGAAATTGGTCAAAATTAAAGCTTTTGAGTAAGCAAAACTCTGTAAAAATGGCAATGTTGGTCACTCTGAGGGGTTAAAAAGTGGTTATTCAACACGAGGCACGATCCATTTGACATTTTGAATCATTTTTGGTACAGTCCCAAAAATCAATTTTCTGATGAAAAACGATGACTCCGGACCTGTCGAACGTTTCCAAAATGGTCAATATGGATGAAATTTTAACATTTAATCTTTTGACTCTAAATGACTGTTGGTTGTGAATTATGACTTTTTCAACTAAAATAAGTGTGTTTAAAGTCATTTATGTGCCTGAAATTGGTCAAAATTGAAGCTTTTGAGTAAGCAAAACTCTGTAAAAATGGCCATTTTGTTCACTCTGAGGGGTTAAAAAGTGGTTATTCAACATGAGGCACGATCCAATTGACATTTTGAATCATTTTTGGTACAGTCCCAAAAATCCATTTTCTTATGAAAAACGATCCGGACCTGTCGAACGTTCCCAAAATGGTCAATATGGATGAAATTTTAACATTTAATCTTTTGACTCTAAATGACTGTTGGATGTGAATTATGACTTTTTCAACTAAAATAAGTGTGTTTAAAGTCATATATTGTGCCTGAAATTGGTCAAAATTAAAGCTTTTGAATAAGCAAAAACTCTGTAAAAATGGCAATTTTGGTCACTCTGAGGTGTTAAAAAGTGGTTATTCAACATGAGGCACGATCCAATTGACATTTTGAATCATTTTTGGTACAGTCCCAAAAATCAATTTTCTGATGAAAAACGATGACTCCGGACCTGTCGAACGATTCCAAAATGGTCAATATGGATGAAATTTTAACATTTAATCTTTTGACTCTAAATGACTGTTGGATGTGAATTATGACTTTTTCAACTAAAATAAGTGTGTTTAAAGTCATTTATGTGCCTGAAATTGGTCAAAATTAAAGCTTTTGAATAAGCAAAAACTCTGTAAAAATGGCAATTTTGGTCACTCTGAGGGGTTAAAAAGTGGTTATTCAACATGAGGCACGATCCATTTGACATTTTGAATCATTTTTGGTACAGTCCCAAAAATCCATTTTCTGATGAAAAACGATGACTCCGGACCTGTCGAACGTTTCCAAAATGGTCAATATGGATGAAATTTTAACATTTAATCTTTTGACTCCAAATGACTGTTGGATGTGAATTATGACCCTTTCGACTAAAATACGTGTGTTTAAAGTCATTTCTGTGCCTGAAATTGGTCAAAATTGAAGCTTTTGAGTAAGCAAAAACTCTGTAAAAATGGCAATTTTGGTCACTCTGAGGGGTTAAAAAGTGGTTATTCAACATGAGGCACGATCCATTTGACATTTTGAATCATTTTTGGTACAGTCCCAAAAATCCATTTTCTTATGAAAAACGATGACTCCGGACCTGTCGAACGTTTCCAAAATGGTCAATATGGATGAAATATTAACATTTAATCTTTTGACTCTAAATGACTGTTGGATGTGAATTATGACTTTTTCAACTAAAATAAGTGTGTTTAAAGTCATTTATGTGCCTGAAATTGGTCAAAATTGAAGCTTTTGAGTAAGCAAAACTCTGTAAAAATGGCCATTTTGTTCACTCTGAGGGGTTAAAAAGTGGTTATTCAACATGAGGCACGATCCATTTGACATTTTGAATCATTTTTGGTACAGTCCCAAAAATCAATTTTCTGATAAAAAACGATGACTCCGGACCTGTCGAACGTTTCCAAAATGGTCAATATGGATGAAATTTTAACATTTAATCTTTTGACTCCAAATGACTGTTGGATGTGAATTATGACCCTTTCGACTAAAATAAGTGTGTTTAAAGTCATTTCTGTGCCTGAAATTGGTCAAAATTGAAGCTTTTGAGTAAGCGAAACTCTGTAAAAATGGCAATGTTGGTCACTCTGAGGGGTTAAAAAGTGGTTATTCAACATGAGGCACGATCCATTTGACATTTTGAATCATTTTTGGTACAGTCCCAAAAATCCATTTTCTGATGAAAAACGATGACTCCGGACCTGTCGAACGTTCCCAAAATGGTCAATATGGATGAAATTTTAACATTTAATATTTTGACTCCAAATGACTGTTGGATGGGAATTATGACTTTTTCAACTAAAATAAGTGTGTTTAAAATCATTTATGCATTTGAAATTGGTCAAAATTAAAGCTTTTGAGTAAGCAAAACTCTGTAAAAATGGCCATTTTGGTCACTCTGAGGGGTTAAAAAGTGGTTATTCAACATGAGGCACGATCCAATTGACATTTTGAATCATTTTTGGTACAGTCCCAAAAATCAATTTTCTGATGAAAAACGATGACTCCGGACCTGTCGAACGTTCCCAAAATGGTCAATATGGATGAAATTTTAACATTTAATCTTTTGACTCCAAATGACTGTTGGATGTGAATTATGACCTTTTCGACTAAAATAAGTGTGTTTAAAGTCATTTCTGTGCCTGAAATTGGTCAAAATTGAAGCTTTTGAGTAAGCGAAACTCTGTAAAAATGGCAATGTTGGTCACTCTGAGGGGTTAAAAAGGGGTTATTCAACATGAGGCACGATCCATTTGACATTTTGAATCATTTTTGGTACAGTCCCAAAAATCCATTTTCTGATAAAAAACGATGACTCCGGACCTGTCGAACGTTCCCAAAATGGTCAATATGGATGAAATTTTAACATTTAATCTTTTGACTCCAAATGACTGTTGGATGGGAATTATGACTTTTTCAACTAAAATAAGTGTGTTTAAAGTCATTTATGTGCCTGAAATTGGTCAAAATTGAAGCTTTTGAGTAAGCAAAACTCTGTAAAAATGGCCATTTTGGTCACTCTGAGGGGTTAAAAAGTGGTTATTCAACATGAGGCACGATCCATTTGACATTTTGAATCATTTTTGGTACAGTCCCAAAAATCCATTTTCTGATGAAAAACGATGACTCCGGACCTGTCGAACGTTCCCAAAATGGTCAATATGGATGAAATTTTAACATTTAATCTTTAGACTCTAAATGACTGTTGGATGTGAATTATGACTTTTTCAACTAAAATAAGTGTGTTTAAAGTCATTTATGTGCCTGAAATTGGTCAAAATTAAAGCTTTTGAATAAGCAAAAACTCTGTAAAAATGGCAATTTTGGTCACTCTGAGGGGTTAAAAAGTGGTTATTCAACATGAGGCACGATCCATTTGACATTTTGAATCATTTTTGGTACAGTCCCAAAAATCCATTTTCTGATGAAAAACGATGACTCCGGACCTGTCGAACGTTCCCAAAATGGTCAATATGGATGAAATTTTAACATTTAATCTTTTGACTCCAAATGACTGTTGGATGGGAATTATGACTTTTTCAACTAAAATAAGTGTGTTTAAAGTCATTTATGTGCCTGAAATTGGTCAAAATTGAAGCTTTTGAGTAAGCAAAACTCTGTAAAAATGGCAATGTTGGTCACTCTGAGGGGTTAAAAAGTGGTTATTCAACATGAGGCACGATCCATTTGACATTTTGAATCATTTTTGGTACAGTCCCAAAAATCCATTTTCTGATGAAAAACGATGACTCCGGACCTGTCGAACGTTTCCAAAATGGTCAATATGGATGAAATTTTAACATTTAATCTTTTGACTCTAAATGACTGTTGGATGTGAATTATGACTTTTTCAACTAAAATAAGTGTGTTTAAAGTCATTTATGTGCCTGAAATTGGTCAAAATGGAAGCTTTTGAGTAAGCAAAACTCTGTAAAAATGGCCATTTTGGTCACTCTGAGGGGTTAAAAAGTGGTTATTCAACATGAGGCACGATCCAATTGACATTTTGAATCATTTTTGGTACAGTCCCAAAAATCCATTTTCTGATGAAAAACGATGACTCCGGACCTGTCGACCGTTCCCAAAATGGTCAATATGGATGAAATGTTAACATTTAATCTTTTGACTCCAAATGACTGTTGGATGTGAATTATGACCTTTTCGACTAAAATAGGTGTGTTTAAAGTCATTTCTGTGCCTGAAATTGGTCAAAATTGAAGCTTTTGAGTAAGCGAAACTCTGAAAAAATGGCAATGTTGGTCACTCTGAGGGGTTAAAAAGTGGTTATTCAACATGAGGCACGATCCAATTGACATTTTGAATCATTTTTGGTACAGTCCCAAAAATTCATTTTCTGCTGAAAAACGATGACTCCGGACCTGTCGAACGATTCCAAAATGGTCAATATGGATGAAATTTTAACATTTAATCTTTTGACTCTAAATGACTGTTGGATGTGAATTATGACTTTTTCAACTAAAATAAGTGTGTTTAAAGTCATTTATGTGCCTGAAATTGGTCAAAATTAAAGCTTTTGAATAAGCAAAAACTCTGTAAAAATGGCAATTTTGGTCACTCTGAGGGGTTAAAAAGTGGTTATTCAACATGAGGCACGATCCATTTGACATTTTGAATCATTTTTGGTACAGTCCCAAAAATCCATTTTCTGATGAAAAACGATGACTCCGGACCTGTCGAACGTTCCCAAAATGGTCAATATGGATGAAATTTTAACATTTAATCTTTTGACTCCAAATGACTGTTGGATGGGAATTATGACTTTTTCAACTAAAATAAGTGTGTTTAAAGTCATTTATGTGCCTGAAATTGGTCAAAATTGAAGCTTTTGAGTAAGCAAAACTCTGTAAAAATGGCAATGTTGGTCACTCTGAGGGGTTAAAAAGTGGTTATTCAACATGAGGCACGATCCATTTGACATTTTGAATCATTTTTGGTACAGTCCCAAAAATCTATTTTCTGATGAAAAACGATGACTCCGGACCTGTCGAACGTTTCCAAAATGGTCAATATGGATGAAATATTAACATTTAATCTTTTGACTCTAAATGACTGTTGGATGTGAATTATGACTTTTTCAACTAAAATAAGTGTGTTTAAAGTCATTTATGTGCCTGAAATTGGTCAAAATTGAAGCTTTTGAGTAAGCAAAACTCTGTAAAAATGGCCATTTTGTTCACTCTGAGGGGTTAAAAAGTGGTTATTCAACATGAGGCACGATCCAATTGACATTTTGAATCATTTTTGGTACAGTCCCAAAAATCCATTTTCTGATGAAAAACGATGACTCCGGACCTGTCGAACGATTCCAAAATGGTCAATATGGATGAAATTTTAACATTTAATCTTTTGACTCTAAATGACTGTTGGATGTGAATTATGACTTTTTCAACTAAAATAAGTGTGTTTAAAGTCATTTATGTGCCTGAAATTGGTCAAAATTAAAGCTTTTGAATAAGCAAAAACTCTGTAAAAATGGCAATTTTGGTCACTCTGAGGGGTTAAAAAGTGGTTATTCAACATGAGGCACGATCCATTTGACATTTTGAATCATTTTTGGTACAGTCCCAAAAATCCATTTTCTGATGAAAAACGATGACTCCGGACCTGTCGAACGTTCCCAAAATGGTCAATATGGATGAAATTTTAACATTTAATCTTTTGACTCCAAATGACTGTTGGATGGGAATTATGACTTTTTCAACTAAAATAAGTGTGTTTAAAGTGATTTATGTGCCTGAAATTGGTCAAAATTGAATCTTTTGAGTAAGCAAAACTCTGTAAAAATGGCCATTTTGGTCACTCTGAGGGGTTAAAAAGTGGTTATTCAACATGAGGCACGATCCAATTGACATTTTGAATCATTTTTGGTACAGTCCCAAAAATCCATTTTCTGATGAAAAACAATGACTCCGGACCTGTCGAACGTTCCCAAAATGGTCAATATGGATGAAATTTTGACATTTAATCTTTTGACTCCAAATGACTGTTGGATGTGAATTATGACCTTTTCGACTAAAATAAGTGTGTTTAAAGTCATTTCTGTGCCTGAAATTGGTCAAAATTGAAGCTTTTGAGTAAGCAAAACTCTGTAAAAATGGCAATGTTGGTCACTCTGAGGGGTTAAAAAGTGGTTATTCAACATGAGGCACGATCCATTTGACATTTTGAATCATTTTTGGTACAGTCCCAAAAATCCATTTTCTGATGAAAAACGATGACTCCGGACCTGTCGAACGTTTCCAAAATGGTCAATATGGATGAAATTTTAACATTTAATCTTTTGACTCTAAATGACTGTTGGATGTGAATTATGACTTTTTCAACTAAAATAAGTGTGTTTAAAGTCATTTATGTGCCTGAAATTGGTCAAAATGGAAGCTTTTGAGTAAGCAAAACTCTGTAAAAATGGCCATTTTGGTCACTCTGAGGGGTTAAAAAGTGGTTATTCAACATGAGGCACGATCCAATTGACATTTTGAATCATTTTTGGTACAGTCCCAAAAATCCATTTTCTGATGAAAAACGATGACTCCGGACCTGTCGACCGTTCCCAAAATGGTCAATATGGATGAAATGTTAACATTTAATCTTTTGACTCCAAATGACTGTTGGATGTGAATTATGACCTTTTCGACTAAAATAGGTGTGTTTAAAGTCATTTCTGTGCCTGAAATTGGTCAAAATTGAAGCTTTTGAGTAAGCGAAACTCTGAAAAAATGGCAATGTTGGTCACTCTGAGGGGTTAAAAAGTGGTTATTCAACATGAGGCACGATCCATTTGACATTTTGAATCATTTTTGGTACAGTCCCAAAAATCCATTTTCTGCTGAAAAACGATGACTCCGGACCTGTCGAACATTCCCAAAATGGTCAATATGGATGAAATTTTAACATTTAATCTTTTGACTCTAAATGACTGTTGGATGTGAATTATGACTTTTTCAACTAAAATAAGTGTGTTTAAAGTCATTTATGTGCCTGAAATTGGTCAAAATTAAAGCTTTTGAATAAGCAAAAACTCTGTAAAAATGGCAATTTTGGTCACTCTGAGGGGTTAAAAAGTGGTTTTTCAACATGAGGCACGATCCATTTGACATTTTGAATCATTTTTGGTACAGTCCCAAAAATCCATTTTCTTATGAAAAACGATGACTCCGGACCTGTCGAACGTTCCCAAAATGGTCAATATGGATGAAATTTTAACATTTAATCTTTTGACTCTAAATGACTGTTGGATGTGAATTATGACTTTTTCAACTAAAATAAGTGTGTTTAAAGTCATTTATGTGCCTGAAATTGGTCAAAATTAAAGCTTTTGAATAAGCAAAAACTCTGTAAAAATGGCAATTTTGGTCACTCTGAGGGGTTAAAAAGTGGTTATTCAACATGAGGCACGATCCAATTGACATTTTGAATCATTTTTGGTACAGTCCCAAAAATCAATTTTCTGATGAAAAACGATGACTCCGGACCTGTCGAACGATTCCAAAATGGTCAATATGGATGAAATTTTAACATTTAATCTTTTGACTCTAAATGACTGTTGGATGTGAATTATGACTTTTTCAACTAAAATAAGTGTGTTTAAAGTCATTTATGTGCCTGAAATTGGTCAAAATTAAAGCTTTTGAATAAGCAAAAACTCTGTAAAAATGGCAATTTCGGTCACTCTGAGGGGTTAAAAAGTGGTTATTCAACATGAGGCACGATCCATTTGACATTTTGAATCATTTTTGGTACAGTCCCAAAAATCCATTTTCTGATGAAAAACGATGACTCCGGACCTGTCGAACGTTCCCAAAATGGTCAATATGGATGAAATTTTAACATTTAATCTTTTGACTCCAAATGACTGTTGGATGGGAATTATGACTTTTTCAACTAAAATAAGTGTGTTTAAAGTGATTTATGTGCCTGAAATTGGTCAAAATTGAAGCTTTTGAGTAAGCAAAACTCTGTAAAAATGGCCATTTTGGTCACTCTGAGGGGTTAAAAAGTGGTTATTCAACATGAGGCACGATCCAATTGACATTTTGAATCATTTTTGGTACAGTCCCAAAAATCCATTTTCTGATGAAAAACAATGACTCTGGACCTGTCGAACGTTCCCAAAATGGTCAATATGGATGAAATTTTGACATTTAATCTTTTGACTCCAAATGACTGTTGGATGTGAATTATGACCTTTTCGACTAAAATAAGTGTGTTTAAAGTCATTTCTGTGCCTGAAATTGGTCAAAATTGAAGCTTTTGAGTAAGCGAAACTCTGTAAAAATGGCAATGTTGGTCACTCTGAGGGGTTAAAAAGTGGTTATTCAACATGAGGCACGATCCATTTGACATTTTGAATCATTTTTGGTACAGTCCCAAAAATCCATTTTCTGATGAAAAACGATGACTCCGGACCTGTCAAACGTTTCCAAAATGGTCAATATGGATGAAATTGTAACATTTAATCTTTTGACTCTAAATGACTGTTGGATGTGAATTATGACTTTTTCAACTAAATCAAGTGTGTTTAAAGTCATTTATGTGCCTGAAATTGGTAAAAATTGAAGCTTTTGAGTAAGCAAAACTCTGTAAAAATGGCCATTTTGGTCACTCTGAGGGGTTAAAAAGTGGTTATTCAACATGAGGCACGATCCAATTGACATTTTGAATCATTTTTGGTACAGTCCCAAAAATCAATTTTCTGATGAAAAACGATGACTCCGGACCTGTCGAACGTTTCCAAAATGGTCAATATGGATGAAATTTTAACATTTAATCTTTTGACTCTAAATGACTGTTGGATGTGAATTATGACTTTTTCAACTAAAATAAGTGTGTTTAAAGTCATTTATGTGCCTGAAATTGGTCAAAATGGAAGTTTTTGAGTAAGCAAAACTCTGTAAAAATGGCCATTTTGGTCACTCTGAGGGGTTAAAAAGTGGTTATTCAACATGAGGCACGATCCAATTGACATTTTGAATCATTTTTGGTACAGTCCCAAAAAACTATTTTCTGATGAAAAACGATGACTCCGGACCTGTCGACCGTTCCCAAAATGGTCAATATGGATGAAATGTTAACATTTAATCTTTTGACTCCAAATGACTGTTGGATGTGAATTATGACCTTTTCGACTAAAATAAGTGTGTTTAAAGTCATTTCTGTGCCTGAAATTGGTCAAAATTGAAGCTTTTGAGTAAGCGAAACTCTGAAAAAATGGCAATGTTGGTCACTCTGAGGGGTTAAAAAGTGGTTATTCAACATGAGGCACGATCCATTTGACATTTTGAATCATTTTTGGTACAGTCCCAAAAATCCATTTTCTGCTGAAAAACGATGACTCCGGACCTGTCGAACATTCCCAAAATGGTCAATATGGATGAAATTTTAACATTTAATCTTTTGACTCTAAATGACTGTTGGATGTGAATTATGACTTTTTCAACTAAAATAAGTGTGTTTAAAGTCATTTATGTGCCTGAAATTGGTCAAAATTAAAGCTTTTGAATAAGCAAAAACTCTGTAAAAATGGCAATTTTGGTCACTCTGAGGGGTTAAAAAGTGGTTATTCAACATGAGGCACGATCCATTTGACATTTTGAATCATTTTTGGTACAGTCCCAAAAATCCATTTTCTTATGAAAAACGATGACTCCGGACCTGTCGAACGTTCCCAAAATGGTCAATATGGATGAAATTTTAACATTTAATCTTTTGACTCTAAATGACTGTTGGATGTGAATTATGACTTTTTCAACTAAAATAAGTGTGTTTAAAGTCATTTATGTGCCTGAAATTGGTCAAAATTAAAGCTTTTGAATAAGCAAAAACTCTGTAAAAATGGCAATTTTGGTCACTCTGAGGGGTTAAAAAGTGGTTATTCAACATGAGGCACGATCCATTTGACATTTTGAATCATTTTTGGTGCAGTCCCAAAAATCCATTTTCTGATGAAAAACGATGACTCCGGACCTGTCGAACGTTTCCAAAATGGTCAATATGGATGAAATTTTAACATGTAATCTTTTGACTCTAAATGACTGTTGGATGTGAATTATGACTTTTTCAACTAAAATAAGTGTGTTTAAAGTCATTTATGTGCCTGAAATTGGTCAAAATTAAAGCTTTTGAATAAGCAAAAACTCTGTAAAAATGGCCATTTTGGTCACTCTGAGCGGTTAAAAAGTGGTTATTCAACATGAGGCACGATCCAATTGACATTTTGAATCATTTTTGGTACAGTCCCAAAAATCCATTTTCTGATGAAAAACGATGACTCCGGACCTGTCGAACTTTCCCAAAATGGTCAATATGGATGAAATTTTAACATTTAATCTTTTGACTCCAAATGACTGTTGGATGGGAATTATGACTTTTTCAACTAAAATAAGTGTGTTTAAAGTCATTTATGTGCCTGAAATTGGTCAAAATTGAAGCTTTTGAGTAAGCAAAACTCTGTAAAAATGGCAATGTTGGTCACTCTGAGGGGTTAAAAAGTGGTTATTCAACATGAGGCACGATCCATTTGACATTTTGAATCATTTTTGGTACAGTCCCAAAAATCAATTTTCTGATGAAAAACGATGACTCCGGACCTGTCGAACGTTTCCCAAATGGTCAATATGGATGAAATTTTAACATTTAATCTTTTGACTCCAAATGACTGTTGGATGTGAATTATGACCCTTTCGACTAAAATAAGTGTGTTTAAAGTCATTTCTGTGCCTGAAATTGGTCAAAATTGAAGCTTTTGAGTAAGCGAAACTCTGTAAAAATGGCAATGTTGGTCACTCTGAGGGGTTAAAAAGTGGTTATTCAACATGAGGCACGATCCATTTGACATTTTGAATCATTTTTGGTACAGTCCCAAAAATCCATTTTCTGATGAAAAACGATGACTCCGGACCTGTCGAACATTCCCAAAATGGTCAATATGGATGAAATTTTAACATTTAATCTTTTGACTCTAAATGACTGTTGGATGTGAATTATGACTTTTTCAACTAAAATAAGTGTGTTTAAAGTCATTTATGTGCCTGAAATTGGTCAAAATTAAAGCTTTTGAATAAGCAAAAACTCTGTAAAAATGGCAATTTTGGTCACTCTGAGGGGTTAAAAAGTGGTTATTCAACATGAGGCACGATCCATTTGACATTTTGAATCATTTTTGGTACAGTCCCAAAAATCCATTTTCTGATGAAAAACGATGACTCCGGACCTGTCGAACGTTCCCAAAATGGTCAATATGGATGAAATTTTAACATTTAATCTTTTGACTCCAAATGACTGTTGGATGGGAATTATGACTTTTTCAACTAAAATAAGTGTGTTTAAAATCATTTATGCACTTGAAATTGGTCAAAATTAAAGCTTTTGAGTAAGCAAAACTCTGTAAAAATGGCCATTTTGGTCACTCTGAGGGGTTAAAAAGTGGTTATTCAACATGAGGCACGATCCAATTGACATTTTGAATCATTTTTGGTACAGTCCCAAAAATCAATTTTCTGATGAAAAACGATGACTCCGGACCTGTCGAACGTTCCCAAAATGGTCAATATGGATGAAATTTTAACATTTAATCTTTTGACTCCAAATGACTGTTGGATGTGAATTATGACCTTTTCGACTAAAATAAGTGTGTTTAAAGTCATTTCTGTGCCTGAAATTGGTCAAAATTGAAGCTTTTGAGTAAGCGAAACTCTGTAAAAATGGCAATGTTGGTCACTCTGAGGGGTTAAAAAGTGGTTATTCAACATGAGGCACGATCCATTTGACATTTTGAATCATTTTTGGTACAGTCCCAAAAATCCATTTTCTGATAAAAAACGATGACTCCGGACCTGTCGAACGTTCCCAAAATGGTCAATATGGATGAAATTTTAACATTTAATCTTTTGACTCCAAATGACTGTTGGATGGGAATTATGACTTTTTCAACTAAAATAAGTGTGTTTAAAGTCATTTATGTGCCTGAAATTGGTCAAAATTGAAGCTTTTGAGTAAGCAAAACTCTGTAAAAATGGCCATTTTGGTCACTCTGAGGGGTTAAAAAGTGGTTATTCAACATGAGGCACGATCCATTTGACATTTTGAATCATTTTTGGTACAGTCCCAAAAATCTATTTTCTGATGAAAAACGATGACTCCGGACCTGTCGAACGTTTCCAAAATGGTCAATATGGATGAAATTTTAACATTTAATCTTTTGACTCTAAATGACTGTTGGATGTGAATTATGACTTTTTCAACTAAAATAAGTGTGTTTAAAGTCATTTATGTGCCTGAAATTGGTCAAAATTGAAGCTTTTGAGTAAGCAAAACTCTGTAAAAATGGCCATTTTGGTCACTCTGAGGGGTTAAAAAGTGGTTATTCAACATGAGGCACGATCCAATTGACATTTTGAATCATTTTTGGTACAGTCCCAAAAATCCATTTTCTGATGAAAAACGATGACTCCGGACCTGTCGAACGATTCCAAAATGGTCAATATGGATGAAATTTTAACATTTAATCTTTTGACTCTAAATGACTGTTGGATGTGAATTATGACTTTTTCAACTAAAATAAGTGTGTTTAAAGTCATTTATGTGCCTGAAATTGGTCAAAATTAAAGCTTTTGAATAAGCAAAAACTCTGTAAAAATGGCAATTTTGGTCACTCTGAGGGGTTAAAAAGTGGTTATTCAACATGAGGCACGATCCATTTGACATTTTGAATCATTTTTGGTACAGTTCCAAAAATCCATTTTCTGATGAAAAACGATGACTCCGGACCTGTCGAACGTTCCCAAAATGGTCAATATGGATGAAATTTTAACATTTAATCTTTTGACTCCAAATGACTGTTGGATGGGAATTATGACTTTTTCAACTAAAATAAGTGTGTTTAAAGTGATTTATGTGCCTGAAATTGGTCAAAATTGAAGCTTTTGAGTAAGCAAAACTCTGTAAAAATGGCCATTTTGGTCACTCTGAGGGGTTAAAAAGTGGTTATTCAACATGAGGCACGATCCAATTGACATTCTGAATCATTTTTGGTACAGTCCCAAAAATCCATTTTCTGATGAAAAACGATGACTCCGGACCTGTCGAACGTTCCCAAAATGGTCAATATGGATGAAATTTTGACATTTAATCTTTTGACTCCAAATGACTGTTGGATGTGAATTATGACCTTTTCGACTAAAATAAGTGTGTTTAAAGTCATTTCTGTGCCTGAAATTGGTCAAAATTGAAGCTTTTGAGTAAGCGAAACTCTGTAAAAATGGCAATGTTGGTCACTCAGAGGGGTTAAAAAGTGGTTATTCAACATGAGGCACAATCCATTTGACATTTTGAATCATTTTTGGTACAGTCCCAAAAATCCATTTTCTGATGAAAAACGATGACTCCGGACCTGTCGAACGTTTCCAAAATGGTCAATATGGATGAAATTGTAACATTTAATCTTTTGACTCTAAATGACTGTTGGATGTGAATTATGACTTTTTCAACTAAATCAAGTGTGTTTAAAGTCATTTATGTGCCTGAAATTGGTCAAAATTGAAGCTTTTGAGTAAGCAAAACTCTGTAAAAATGGCAATTTTGGTCACTCTGAGGGGTTAAAAAGTGGTTATTCAACATGAGGCACGATCCAATTGACATTTTGAATCATTTTTGGTACAGTCCCAAAAATCCATTTTCTTATGAAAAACGATGACTCCGGACCTGTCGAACGTTCCCAAAATGGTCAATATGGATGAAATTTTAACATTTAATCTTTTGACTCTAAATGACTGTTGGATGTGAATTATGACTTTTTCAACTAAAATAAGTGTGTTTAAAGTCATTTATGTGCCTGAAATTGGTCAAAATTAAAGCTTTTGAATAAGCAAAAACTCTGTAAAAATGGCAATTTTGGTCACTCTGAGGGGTTAAAAAGTGGTTATTCAACATGAGGCACGATCCAATTGACATTTTGAATCATTTTTGGTACAGTCCCAAAAATCAATTTTCTGATGAAAAACGATGACTCCGGACCTGTCGAACGATTCCAAAATGGTCAATATGGATGAAATTTTAACATTTAATCTTTTGACTCTAAATGACTGTTGGATGTGAATTATGACTTTTTCAACTAAAATAAGTGTGTTTAAAGTCATTTATGAGCCTGAAATTGGTCAAAATTAAAGCTTTTGAATAAGCAAAAACTCTGTAAAAATGGCAATTTTGGTCACTCTGAGGGGTTAAAAAGTGGTTATTCAACATTTTGACACCAGACCTGTCGAACTTTCCCAAAATGGTCAATATGGATGACATTTTAACATTTAATCTTTTGACTCCAAATGACTGTTGGATGGGAAATATGACTTTTTCAACTAAAATAAGTGTGTTTAAAGTCATTTATGTGCCTGAAATTGGTCAAAATTGAAGCTTTTGAGTAAGCGAAACTCTGTAAAAATGGCAACGTTGGTCACTCTGAGGGGTTAAAAAGTGGTTATTCAACATGAGGCACGATCCATTTGACATTTTGAATCATTTTTGGTACAGTCCCAAAAATCAATTTTCTGATGAAAAACGATGACTCCGGACCTGTCGAACGTTTCCAAAATGGTCAATATGGATGAAATTTTAACATTTATTCTTTCGACTCTAAATGACTGTTGGATGTGAATTATGACTTTTTCAACTAAAATAAGTGTGTTTAAAGTCATTTATGTGCCTGAAATTGGTCAAAATTTAAGCTTTTGAGTAAGCTAAACTCTGTAAAAATGGCCATTTTGGTCACTCTGAGGGGTTAAAAAGTGGTTATTCAACATGAGGCACGATCCAATTGACATTTTGAATCATTTTTGGTACAGTCCCAAAAATCCATTTTCTGATGAAAAACGATGACTCCGGACCTGTCGAACGTTTCCAAAATGGTCAATATGGATGAAATTTTAACATTTAATCTTTTGACTCCAAATGACTGTTGGATGTGAATTATGACCCTTTCGACTAAAATAAGTGTGTTTAAAGTCATTTCTGTGCCTGAAATTGGTCAAAATTGAAGCTTTTGAGTAAGCGAAACTCTGTAAAAATGGCAATGTTGGTCACTCTGAGGGGTTAAAAAGTGGTTATTCAACATGAGGCACGATCCATTTGACATTTTGAATCATTTTTGGTACAGTCCCAAAAATCCATTTTCTGATGAAAAACGATGACTCCGGACCTGTCGAACATTCCCAAAATGGTCAATATGGATGAAATTTTAACATTTAATCTTTTGACTCTAAATGACTGTTGGATGTGAATTGTGACTTTTTCAACTAAAATAAGTGTGTTTAAAGTCATTTATGTGCCTGAAATTGGTCAAAATTAAAGCTTTTGAATAAGCAAAAACTCTGTAAAAATGGCAATTTTGGTCACTCTGAGGGGTTAAAAAGTGGTTATTCAACATGAGGCACGATCCATTTGATATTTTGAATCATTTTTGGTACAGTCCCAAAAATCCATTTTCTGATGAAAAACGATGACTCCGGACCTGTCGAACGTTCCCAAAATGGTCAATATGGATGAAATTTTAACATTTAATCTTTTGACTCCAAATGACTGTTGGATGGGAATTATGACTTTTTCAACTAAAATAAGTTTGTTTAAAATCATTTATGCGCTTGAAATTGGTCAAAATTAAAGCTTTTGAGTAAGCAAAACTCTGTAAAAATGGCCATTTTGGTCACTCTGAGGGGTTAAAAAGTGGTTATTCAACATGAGGCACGATCCAATTGACATTTTGAATCATTTTTGGGTACAGTCCCAAAAATCAATTTTCTGATGAAAAACGATGACTCCGGACCTGTCGAACGTTCCCAAAATGGTCAATATGGATGAAATTTTAACATTTAATCTTTTGACTCCAAATGACTGTTGGATGTGAATTATGACCTTTTCGACTAAAATAAGTGTGTTTAAAGTCATTTCTGTGCCTGAAATTGGTCAAAATTGAAGCTTTTGAGTAAGCGAAACTCTGTAAAAATGGCAATGTTGGTCACTCTGAGGGGTTAAAAAGTGGTTATTCAACATGAGGCACGATCCATTTGACATTTTGAATCATTTTTGGTACAGTCCCAAAAATCCATTTTCTGATAAAAAACGATGACTCCGGACCTGTCGAACGTTCCCAAAATGGTCAATATGGATGAAATTTTAACATTTAATCTTTAGACTCTAAATGACTGTTGGATGTGAATTATGACTTTTTCAACTAAAATAAGTGTGTTTAAAGTCATTTATGTGCCTGAAATTGGTCAAAATTAAAGCTTTTGAATAAGCAAAAACTCTGTAAAAATGGCAATTTTGGTCACTCTGAGGGGTTAAAAAGTGGTTATTCAACATGAGGCACGATCCATTTGACATTTTGAATCATTTTTGGTACAGTCCCAAAAATCCATTTTCTGATGAAAAACGATGACTCCGGACCTGTCGAACGTTCCCAAAATGGTCAATATGGATGAAATTTTAACATTTAATCTTTTGACTCCAAATGACTGTTGGATGGGAATTATGACTTTTTCAACTAAAATAAGTGTGTTTAAAGTCATTTATGTGCCTGAAATTGGTCAAAATTAAAGCTTTTGAATAAGCAAAAACTCTGTAAAAATGGCAATTTTGGTCACTCTGAGGGGTTAAAAAGTGGTTATTCAACATGAGGCACGATCCATTTGACATTTTGAATCATTTTTGGTACAGTCCCAAAAATCCATTTTCTGATGAAAAACGATGACTCCGGACCTGTCGAACGTTCCCAAAATGGTCAATATGGATGAAATTTTAACATTTAATCTTTTGACTCCAAATGACTGTTGGATGTGAATTATGACTTTTTCAACTAAAATAAGTGTGTTTAAAGTCATTTATGTGCCTGAAATTGGTCAAAATTGAAGCTTTTGAGTAAGCAAAACTCTGTAAAAATGGCCATTTTGGTCACTCTGAGGGGTTAAAAAGTGGTTATTCAACATGAGGCACGATCCAATTGACATTTTGAATCATTTTTGGTACAGTCCCAAAAATTCATTTTCTGATGAAAAACGATGACTCCGGACCTGTCGAACGATTCCAAAATGGTCAATATGGATGAAATTTTAACATTTAATCTTTTGACTCTAAATGACTGTTGGATGTGAATTATGACTTTTTCAACTAAAATAAGTGTGTTTAAAGTCATTTATGTGCCTGAAATTGGTCAAAATTAAAGCTTTTGAATAAGCAAAAACTCTGTAAAAATGGCAATTTTGGTCACTCTGAGGGGTTAAAAAGTGGTTATTCAACATGAGGCACGATCCATTTGACATTTTGAATCATTTTTGGTACAGTCCCAAAAATCCATTTTCTGATGAAAAACGATGACTCCGGACCTGTCGAACGTTCCCAAAATGGTCAATATGGATGAAATTTTAACATTTAATCTTTTGACTCCAAATGACTGTTGGATGGGAATTATGACTTTTTCAACTAAAATAAGTGTGTTTAAAGTCATTTATGTGCCTGAAATTGGTCAAAATTAAAGCTTTTGAGTAAGCAAAACTCTGTAAAAATGGCAATGTTGGTCACTCTGAGGGGTTAAAAAGTGGTTATTCAACACGAGGCACGATCCATTTGACATTTTGAATCATTTTTGGTACAGTCCCAAAAATCAATTTTCTGATGAAAAACGATGACTCCGGACCTGTCGAACGTTTCCAAAATGGTCAATATGGATGAAATTTTAACATTTAATCTTTTGACTCTAAATGACTGTTGGTTGTGAATTATGACTTTTTCAACTAAAATAAGTGTGTTTAAAGTCATTTATGTGCCTGAAATTGGTCAAAATTGAAGCTTTTGAGTAAGCAAAACTCTGTAAAAATGGCCATTTTGTTCACTCTGAGGGGTTAAAAAGTGGTTATTCAACATGAGGCACGATCCAATTGACATTTTGAATCATTTTTGGTACAGTCCCAAAAATCCATTTTCTTATGAAAAACGATCCGGACCTGTCGAACGTTCCCAAAATGGTCAATATGGATGAAATTTTAACATTTAATCTTTTGACTCTAAATGACTGTTGGATGTGAATTATGACTTTTTCAACTAAAATAAGTGTGTTTAAAGTCATATATTGTGCCTGAAATTGGTCAAAATTAAAGCTTTTGAATAAGCAAAAACTCTGTAAAAATGGCAATTTTGGTCACTCTGAGGGGTTAAAAAGTGGTTATTCAACATGAGGCACGATCCAATTGACATTTTGAATCATTTTTGGTACAGTCCCAAAAATCAATTTTCTGATGAAAAACGATGACTCCGGACCTGTCGAACGATTCCAAAATGGTCAATATGGATGAAATTTTAACATTTAATCTTTTGACTCTAAATGACTGTTGGATGTGAATTATGACTTTTTCAACTAAAATAAGTGTGTTTAAAGTCATTTATGTGCCTGAAATTGGTCAAAATTAAAGCTTTTGAATAAGCAAAAACTCTGTAAAAATGGCAATTTTGGTCACTCTGAGGGGTTAAAAAGTGGTTATTCAACATGAGGCACGATCCATTTGACATTTTGAATCATTTTTGGTACAGTCCCAAAAATCCATTTTCTGATGAAAAACGATGACTCCGGACCTGTCGAACGTTTCCAAAATGGTCAATATGGATGAAATTTTAACATTTAATCTTTTGACTCCAAATGACTGTTGGATGTGAATTATGACCCTTTCGACTAAAATACGTGTGTTTAAAGTCATTTCTGTGCCTGAAATTGGTCAAAATTGAAGCTTTTGAGTAAGCGAAACTCTGTAAAAATGGCAATGTTGGTCACTCTGAGGGGTTAAAAAGTGGTTATTCAACATGAGGCACGATCCATTTGACATTTTGAATCATTTTTGGTACAGTCCCAAAAATCCATTTTCTGATGAAAAACGATGACTCCGGACCTGTCGAACATTCCCAAAATGGTCAATATGGATGAAATTTTAACATTTAATCTTTTGACTCTAAATGACTGTTGGATGTGAATTGTGACTTTTTCAACTAAAATAAGTGTGTTTAAAGTCATTTATGTGCCTGAAATTGGTCAAAATTGAAGCTTTTGAGTAAGCAAAACTCTGTAAAAATGGCCATTTTGGTCACTCTGAGGGGTTAAAAAGTGGTTATTCAACATGAGGCACGATCCATTTGACATTTTGAATCATTTTTGGTACAGTCCCAAAAATCCATTTTCTGATGAAAAACGATGACTCCGGACCTGTCGAACGTTCCCAAAATGGTCAATATGGATGAAATTTTAACATTTAATCTTTAGACTCTAAATGACTGTTGGATGTGAATTATGACTTTTTCAACTAAAATAAGTGTGTTTAAAGTCATTTATGTGCCTGAAATTGGTCAAAATTAAAGCTTTTGAATAAGCAAAAACTCTGTAAAAATGGCAATTTTGGTCACTCTGAGGGGTTAAAAAGTGGTTATTCAACATGAGGCACGATCCATTTGACATTTTGAATCATTTTTGGTACAGTCCCAAAAATCCATTTTCTGATGAAAAATGATGACTCCGGACCTGTCGAACGTTCCCAAAATGGTCAATATGGATGAAATTTTAACATTTAATCTTTTGACTCCAAATGACTGTTGGATGGGAATTATGACTTTTTCAACTAAAATAAGTGTGTTTAAAGTCATTTATGTGCCTGAAATTGGTCAAAATTGAAGCTTTTGAGTAAGCAAAACTCTGTAAAAATGGCAATGTTGGTCACTCTGAGGGGTTAAAAAGTGGTTATTCAACATGAGGCACGATCCATTTGACATTTTGAATCATTTTTGGTACAGTCCCAAAAATCTATTTTCTGATGAAAAACGATGACTCCGGACCTGTCGAACGTTTCCAAAATGGTCAATATGGATGAAATTTTAACATTTAATCTTTTGACTCTAAATGACTGTTGGATGTGAATTATGACTTTTTCAACTAAAATAAGTGTGTTTAAAGTCATTTATGTGCCTGAAATTGGTCAAAATTGAAGCTTTTGAGTAAGCAAAACTCTGTAAAAATGGCCATTTTGGTCACTCTGAGGGGTTAAAAAGTGGTTATTCAACATGAGGCACGATCCAATTGACATTTTGAATCATTTTTGGTACAGTCCCAAAAATCCATTTTCTGATGAAAAACGATGACTCCGGACCTGTCGAACGATTCCAAAATGGTCAATATGGATGAAATTTTAACATTTAATCTTTTGACTCTAAATGACTGTTGGATGTGAATTATGACTTTTTCAACTAAAATAAGTGTGTTTAAAGTCATTTATGTGCCTGAAATTGGTCAAAATTAAAGCTTTTGAATAAGCAAAAACTCTGTAAAAATGGCAATTTTGGTCACTCTGAGGGGTTAAAAAGTGGTTATTCAACATGAGGCACGATCCATTTGACATTTTGAATCATTTTTGGTACAGTCCCAAAAATCAATTTTCTGATGAAAAACGATGACTCCGGACCGGTCGAACGTTCCCAAAATGGTCAATATGGATGAAATTTTAACATTTAATCTTTTGACTCCAAATGACTGTTGGATGGGAATTATGACTTTTTCAACTAAAATAAGTGTGTTTAAAGTGATTTATGTGCCTGAAATTGGTCAAAATTGAAGCTTTTGAGTAAGCAAAACTCTGTAAAAATGGCCATTTTGGTCACTCTGAGGGGTTAAAAAGTGGTTATTCAACATGAGGCACGATCCAATTGACATTTTGAATCATTTTTGGTACAGTCCCAAAAATCCATTTTCTGATGAAAAACGATGACTCCGGACCTGTCGAACGTTCCCAAAATGGTCAATATGGATGAAATTTTGACATTTAATCTTTTGACTCCAAATGACTGTTGGATGTGAATTATGACCTTTTCGACTAAAATAAGTGTGTTTAAAGTCATTTCTGTGCCTGAAATTGGTCAAAATTGAAGCTTTTGAGTAAGCGAAACTCTGAAAAAATGGCAATGTTGGTCACTCAGAGGGGTTAAAAAGTGGTTATTCAACATGAGGCACGATCCATTTGACATTTTGAATCATTTTTGGTACAGTCCCAAAAATCCATTTTATGATGAAAAACGATGACTCCGGACCTGTCGAACGTTTCCAAAATGGTCAATATGGATGAAATTGTAACATTTAATCTTTTGACTCTAAATGACTGTTGGATGTGAATTATGACTTTTTCAACTAAATCAAGTGTGTTTAAAGTCATTTATGTGCCTGAAATTGGTCAAAATTGAAGCTTTTGAGTAAGCAAAACTCTGTAAAAATGGCCATTTTGGTCACTCTGAGGGGTTAAAAAGTGGTTATTCAACATGAGGCACGATCCAATTGACATTTTGAATCATTTTTGGTACAGTCCCAAAAATCCATTTTCTGATGAAAAACGATGACTCCGGACCTGTCGAACGTTCCCAAAATGGTCAATATGGATGAAATTTTAACATTTAATCTTTTGACTCCAAATGACTGTTGGATGTGAATTATGACTTTTTCAACTAAAATAAGTGTGTTTAAAGTCATTTATGTGCCTGAAATTGGTCAAAATTGAAGCTTTTGAGTAAGCAAAACTCTGTAAAAATGGCCATTTTGGTCACTCTGAGGGGTTAAAAAGTGGTTATTCAACATGAGGCACGATCCAATTGACATTTTGAATCATTTTTGGTACAGTCCCAAAAATTCATTTTCTGATGAAAAACGATGACTCCGGACCTGTCGAACGATTCCAAAATGGTCAATATGGATGAAATTTTAACATTTAATCTTTTGACTCTAAATGACTGTTGGATGTGAATTATGACTTTTTCAACTAAAATAAGTGTGTTTAAAGTCATTTATGTGCCTGAAATTGGTCAAAATTAAAGCTTTTGAATAAGCAAAAACTCTGTAAAAATGGCAATTTTGGTCACTCTGAGGGGTTAAAAAGTGGTTATTCAACATGAGGCACGATCCATTTGACATTTTGAATCATTTTTGGTACAGTCCCAAAAATCCATTTTCTGATGAAAAATGATGACTCCGGACCTGTCGAACGTTCCCAAAATGGTCAATATGGATGAAATTTTAACATTTAATCTTTTGACTCCAAATGACTGTTGGATGGGAATTATGACTTTTTCAACTAAAATAAGTGTGTTTAAAGTCATTTATGTTCCTGAAATTGGTCAAAATTGAAGCTTTTGAGTAAGCAAAACTCTGTAAAAATGGCAATGTTGGTCACTCTGAGGGGTTAAAAAGTGGTTATTCAACATGAGGCACGATCCATTTGACATTTTGAATCATTTTTGGTACAGTCCCAAAAATCTATTTTCTGATGAAAAACGATGACTCCGGACCTGTCGAACGTTTCCAAAATGGTCAATATGGATGAAATTTTAACATTTAATCTTTTGACTCTAAATGACTGTTGGATGTGAATTATGACTTTTTCAACTAAAATAAGTGTGTTTAAAGTCATTTATGTGCCTGAAATTGGTCAAAATTGAAGCTTTTGAGTAAGCAAAACTCTGTAAAAATGGCCATTTTGGTCACTCTGAGGGGTTAAAAAGTGGTTATTCAACATGAGGCACGATCCAATTGACATTTTGAATCATTTTTGGTACAGTCCCAAAAATCCATTTTCTGATGAAAAACGATGACTCCGGACCTGTCGAACGATTCCAAAATGGTCAATATGGATGAAATTTTAACATTTAATCTTTTGACTCTAAATGACTGTTGGATGTGAATTATGACTTTTTCAACTAAAATAAGTGTGTTTAAAGTCATTTATGTGCCTGAAATTGGTCAAAATTAAAGCTTTTGAATAAGCAAAAACTCTGTAAAAATGGCAATTTTGGTCACTCTGAGGGGTTAAAAAGTGGTTATTCAACATGAGGCACGATCCATTTGACATTTTGAATCATTTTTGATACAGTCCCAAAAATCAATTTTCTGATGAAAAACGATGACTCCGGACCTGTCGAACGTTCCCAAAATGGTCAATATGGATGAAATTTTAACATTTAATCTTTTGACTCCAAATGACTGTTGGATGGGAATTATGACTTTTTCAACTAAAATAAGTGTGTTTAAAGTGATTTATGTGCCTGAAATTGGTCAAAATTGAAGCTTTTGAGTAAGCAAAACTCTGTAAAAATGGCCATTTTGGTCACTCTGAGGGGTTAAAAAGTGGTTATTCAACATGAGGCACGATCCAATTGACATTTTGAATCATTTTTGGTACAGTCCCAAAAATCCATTTTCTGATGAAAAACGATGACTCCGGACCTGTCGAACGTTCCCAAAATGGTCAATATGGATGAAATTTTGACATTTAATCTTTTGACTCCAAATGACTGTTGGATGTGAATTATGACCTTTTCGACTAAAATAAGTGTGTTTAAAGTCATTTCTGTGCCTGAAATTGGTCAAAATTGAAGCTTTTGAGTAAGCGAAACTCTGAAAAAATGGCAATGTTGGTCACTCAGAGGGGTTAAAAAGTGGTTATTCAACATGAGGCACGATCCATTTGACATTTTGAATCATTTTTGGTACAGTCCCAAAAATCCATTTTCTGATGAAAAACGATGACTCCGGACCTGTGGAACGTTTCCAAAATGGTCAATATGGATGAAATTGTAACATTTAATCTTTTGACTCTAAATGACTGTTGGATGTGAATTATGACTTTTTCAACTAAATCAAGTGTGTTTAAAGTCATTTATGTGCCTGAAATTGGTCAAAATTGAAGCTTTTGAGTAAGCAAAACTCTGTAAAAATGGCCATTTTGGTCACTCTGAGGGGTTAAAAAGTGGTTATTCAACATGAGGCACGATCCAATTGACATTTTGAATCATTTTTGGTACAGTCCCAAAAATCCATTTTCTGTTGAAAAACGATGACTCCGGACCTGTCGAACGTTCCCAAAATGGTCAATATGGATGAAATTTTAACATTTAATCTTTTGACTCCAAATGACTGTTGGATGTGAATTATGACTTTTTCAACTAAAATAAGTGTGTTTAAAGTCATTTATGTGCCTGAAATTGGTCAAAATTGAAGCTTTTGAGTAAGCAAAACTCTGTAAAAATGGCCATTTTGGTCACTCTGAGGGGTTAAAAAGTGGTTATTCAACATGAGGCACGATCCAATTGACATTTTGAATCATTTTTGGTACAGTCCCAAAAATTCATTTTCTGATGAAAAACGATGACTCCGGACCTGTCGAACGATTCCAAAATGGTCAATATGGATGAAATTTTAACATTTAATCTTTTGACTCTAAATGACTGTTGGATGTGAATTATGACTTTTTCAACTAAAATAAGTGTGTTTAAAGTCATTTATGTGCCTGAAATTGGTCAAAATTAAAGCTTTTGAATAAGCAAAAACTCTGTAAAAATGGCAATTTTGGTCACTCTGAGGGGTTAAAAAGTGGTTATTCAACATGAGGCACGATCCATTTGACATTTTGAATCATTTTTGGTACAGTCCCAAAAATCCATTTTCTGATGAAAAACGATGACTCCGGACCTGTCGAACGTTCCCAAAATGGTCAATATGGATGAAATTTTAACATTTAATCTTTTGACTCCAAATGACTGTTGGATGGGAATTATGACTTTTTCAACTAAAATAAGTGTGTTTAAAGTCATTTATGTGCCTGAAATTGGTCAAAATTGAAGCTTTTGAGTAAGCAAAACTCTGTAAAAATGGCAATGTTGGTCACTCTGAGGGGTTAAAAAGTGGTTATTCAACATGAGGCACGATCCATTTGACATTTTGAATCATTTTTGGTACAGTCCCAAAAATCAATTTTCTGATGAAAAACGATGACTCCGGACCTGTCGAACGTTTCCAAAATGGTCAATATGGATGAAATTTTAACATTTAATCTTTTGACTCTAAATGACTGTTGGTTGTGAATTATGACTTTTTCAACTAAAATAAGTGTGTTTAAAGTCATTTATGTGCCTGAAATTGGTCAAAATTGAAGCTTTTGAGTAAGCAAAACTCTGTAAAAATGGCCATTTTGGTCACTCTGAGGGGTTAAAAAGTGGTTATTCAACATGAGGCACGATCCAATTGACATTTTGAATCATTTTTGGTACAGTCCCAAAAATCCATTTTCTTATGAAAAACGATGACTCCGGACCTGTCGAACGTTCCCAAAATGGTCAATATGGATGAAATTTTAACATTTAATCTTTTGACTCTAAATGACTGTTGGATGTGAATTATGACTTTTTCAACTAAAATAAGTGTGTTTAAAGTCATATATGTGCCTGAAATTGGTCAAAATTAAAGCTTTTGAATAAGCAAAAACTCTGTAAAAATGGCAATTTTGGTCACTCTGAGGGGTTAAAAAGTGGTTATTCAACATGAGGCACGATCCAATTGACATTTTGAATCATTTTTGGTACAGTCCCAAAAATCAATTTTCTGATGAAAAACGATGACTCCGGACCTGTCGAACGATTCCAAAATGGTCAATATGGATGAAATTTTAACATTTAATCTTTTGACTCTAAATGACCGTTGGATGTGAATTATGACTTTTTCAACTAAAATAAGTGTGTTTAAAGTCATTTATGTGCCTGAAATTGGTCAAAATTAAAGCTTTTGAATAAGCAAAAACTCTGTAAAAATGGCAATTTTGGTCACTCTGAGGGGTTAAAAAGTGGTTATTCAACATGAGGCACGATCCATTTGACATTTTGAATCATTTTTGGTACAGTCCCAAAAATCCATTTTCTGATGAAAAACGATGACTCCGGACCTGTCGAACGTTTCCAAAATGGTCAATATGGATGAAATTTTAACATTTAATCTTTTGACTCCAAATGACTGTTGGATGTGAATTATGACCCTTTCGACTAAAATACGTGTGTTTAAAGTCATTTCTGTGCCTGAAATTGGTCAAAATTGAAGCTTTTGAGTAAGCGAAACTCTGTAAAAATGGCAATGTTGGTCACTCTGAGGGGTTAAAAAGTGGTTATTCAACATGAGGCACGATCCATTTGACATTTTGAATCATTTTTGGTACAGTCCCAAAAATCTATTTTCTGATGAAAAACGATGACTCCGGACCTGTCGAACGTTTCCAAAATGGTCAATATGGATGAAATTTTAACATTTAATCTTTTGACTCTAAATGACTGTTGGATGTGAATTATGACTTTTTCAACTAAAATAAGTGTGTTTAAAGTCATTTATGTGCCTGAAATTGGTCAAAATTGAAGCTTTTGAGTAAGCAAAACTCTGTAAAAATGGCCATTTTGGTCACTCTGAGGGGTTAAAAAGTGGTTATTCAACATGAGGCACGATCCAATTGACATTTTGAATCATTTTTGGTACAGTCCCAAAAATCCATTTTCTGAGGAAAAACGATGACTCCGGACCTGTCGAACGATTCCAAAATGGTCAATATGGATGAAATTTTAACATTTAATCTTTTGACTCTAAATGACTGTTGGATGTGAATTATGACTTTTTCAACTAAAATAAGTGTGTTTAAAGTCATTTATGTGCCTGAAATTGGTCAAAATTAAAGCTTTTGAATAAGCAAAAACTCTGTAAAAATGGCAATTTTGGTCACTCTGAGGGGTTAAAAAGTGGTTATTCAACATGAGGCACGATCCATTTGACATTTTGAATCATTTTTGGTACAGTCCCAAAAATCAATTTTCTGATGAAAAACGATGACTCCGGACCTGTCGAACGTTCCCAAAATGGTCAATATGGATGAAATTTTAACATTTAATCTTTTGACTCCAAATGACTGTTGGATGTGAATTATGACCTTTTCGACTAAAATAAGTGTGTTTAAAGTCATTTCTGTGCCTGAAATTGGTCAAAATTGAAGCTTTTGAGTAAGCGAAACTCTGAAAAAATGGCAATGTTGGTCACTCAGAGGGGTTAAAAAGTGGTTATTCAACATGAGGCACGATCCATTTGACATTTTGAATCATTTTTGGTACAGTCCCAAAAATCCATTTTCTGATGAAAAACGATGACTCCGGACCTGTCGAACGTTTCCAAAATGGTCAATATGGATGAAATTGTAACATTTAATCTTTTGACTCTAAATGACTGT
Organism: Lissotriton vulgaris; assembly: GCF_964263255.1. NCBI lineage: Eukaryota > Metazoa > Chordata > Amphibia > Caudata > Salamandridae > Lissotriton > Lissotriton vulgaris. Next base: position 194,133 of record NW_028254007.1, read on the forward strand.
TGGATGTGAATTATGACTTTTTCAACTAAATCAAGTGTGTTTAAAGTCATTTATGTGCCTGAAATTGGTCAAAATTGAAGCTTTTGAGTAAGCAAAACTCTGTAAAAATGGCCATTTTGGTCACTCTGAGGGGTTAAAAAGTGGTTATTCAACATGAGGCACGATCCAATTGACATTTTGAATCATTTTTGGTACAGTCCCAAAAATCCATTTTCTTATGAAAAACGATGACTCCGGACCTGTCGAACGTTCCCAAAATGGTCAATATGGATGAAATTTTAACATTTAATCTTTTGACTCTAAATGACTGTTGGATGTGAATTATGACTTTTTCAACTAAAATAAGTGTGTTTAAAGTCATTTATGTGCCTGAAATTGGTCAAAATTAAAGCTTTTGAATAAGCAAAAACTCTGTAAAAATGGCAATTTTGGTCACTCTGAGGGGTTAAAAAGTGGTTATTCAACATGAGGCACGATCCATTTGACATTTTGAATCATTTTTGGTACAGTCCCAAAAATCCATTTTCTTATGAAAAACGATGACTCCGGACCTGTCGAACGTTCCCAAAATGGTCAATATGGATGAAATTTTAACATTTAATCTTTTGACTCCAAATGACTGTTGGATGGGAATTATGACTTTTTCAACTAAAATAAGTGTGTTTAAAGTCATTTATGTGCCTGAAATTGGTCAAAATTGAAGCTTTTGAGTAAGCAAAACTCTGTAAAAATGGCAATGTTGTTCACTCTGAGGGGTTAAAAAGTGGTTATTCAACATGAGGCACGATCCATTTGACATTTTGAATCATTTTTGGTACAGTCCCAAAAATCAATTTTCTGATGAAAAACGATGACTCCGGACCTGTCGAACGATTCCAAAATGGTCAATATGGATGAAATTTTAACATTTAATCTTTTGACTCTAAATGACCGTTGGATGTGAATTATGACTTTTTCAACTAAAATAAGTGTGTTTAAAGTCATTTATGTGCCTGAAATTGGTCAAAATTAAAGCTTTTGAATAAGCAAAAACTCTGTAAAAATGGCAATTTTGGTCACTCTGAGGGGTTAAAAAGTGGTTATTCAACATGAGGCACGATCCATTTGACATTTTGAATCATTTTTGGTACAGTCCCAAAAATCCATTTTCTGATGAAAAACGATGACTCCGGACCTGTCGAACGTTTCCAAAATGGTCAATATGGATGAAATTTTAACATTTAATCTTTTGACTCCAAATGACTGTTGGATGTGAATTATGACCCTTTCGACTAAAATACGTGTGTTTAAAGTCATTTCTGTGCCTGAAATTGGTCAAAATTGAAGCTTTTGAGTAAGCGAAACTCTGTAAAAATGGCAATGTTGGTCACTCTGAGGGGTTAAAAAGTGGTTATTCAACATGAGGCACGATCCATTTGACATTTTGAATCATTTTTGGTACAGTCCCAAAAATCTATTTTCTGATGAAAAACGATGACTCCGGACCTGTCGAACGTTTCCAAAATGGTCAATATGGATGAAATTTTAACATTTAATCTTTTGACTCTAAATGACTGTTGGATGTGAATTATGACTTTTTCAACTAAAATAAGTGTGTTTAAAGTCATTTATGTGCCTGAAATTGGTCAAAATTGAAGCTTTTGAGTAAGCAAAACTCTGTAAAAATGGCCATTTTGGTCACTCTGAGGGGTTAAAAAGTGGTTATTCAACATGAGGCACGATCCAATTGACATTTTGAATCATTTTTGGTACAGTCCCAAAAATCCATTTTCTGATGAAAAACGATGACTCCGGACCTGTCGAACGATTCCAAAATGGTCAATATGGATGAAATTTTAACATTTAATCTTTTGACTCTAAATGACTGTTGGATGTGAATTATGACTTTTTCAACTAAAATAAGTGTGTTTAAAGTCATTTATGTGCCTGAAATTGGTCAAAATTAAAGCTTTTGAATAAGCAAAAACTCTGTAAAAATGGCAATTTTGGTCACTCTGAGGGGTTAAAAAGTGGTTATTCAACATGAGGCACGATCCATTTGACATTTTGAATCATTTTTGGTACAGTCCCAAAAATCAATTTTCTGATGAAAAACGATGACTCCGGACCTGTCGAACGTTCCCAAAATGGTCAATATGGATGAAATTTTAACATTTAATCTTTTGACTCCAAATGACTGTTGGATGTGAATTATGACCTTTTCGACTAAAATAAGTGTGTTTAAAGTCATTTCTGTGCCTGAAATTGGTCAAAATTGAAGCTTTTGAGTAAGCGAAACTCCGAAAAAATGGCAATGTTGGTCACTCAGAGGGGTTAAAAAGTGGTTATTCAACATGAGGCACGATCCATTTGACATTTTGAATCATTTTTGGTACAGTCCCAAAAATCCATTTTCTGATGAAAAACGATGACTCCGGACCTGTCGAACGTTTCCAAAATGGTCAATATGGATGAAATTGTAACATTTAATCTTTTGACTCTAAATGACTGTTGGATGTGAATTATGACTTTTTCAACTAAATCAAGTGTGTTTAAAGTCATTTATGTGCCTGAAATTGGTCAAAATTGAAGCTTTTGAGTAAGCAAAACTCTGTAAAAATGGCCATTTTGGTCACTCTGAGGGGTTAAAAAGTGGTTATTCAACATGAGGCACGATCCAATTGACATTTTGAATCATTTTTGGTACAGTCCCAAAAATCCATTTTCTTATGAAAAACGATGACTCCGGACCTGTCGAACGTTCCCAAAATGGTCAATATGGATGAAATTTTAACATTTAATCTTTTGACTCTAAATGACTGTTGGATGTGAATTATGACTTTTTCAACTAAAATAAGTGTGTTTAAAGTCATTTATGTGCCTGAAATTGGTCAAAATTAAAGCTTTTCAATAAGCAAAAACTCTGTAAAAATGGCAATTTTGGTCACTCTGAGGGGTTAAAAAGTGGTTATTCAACATGAGGCACGATCCATTTGACATTTTGAATCATTTTTGGTACAGTCCCAAAAATCCATTTTCTTATGAAAAACGATGACTCCGGACCTGTCGAACGTTCCCAAAATGGTCAATATGGATGAAATTTTAACATTTAATCTTTTGACTCCAAATGACTGTTGGATGGGAATTATGACTTTTTCAACTAAAATAAGTGTGTTTAAAGTCATTTATGTGCCTGAAATTGGTCAAAATTGAAGCTTTTGAGTAAGCAAAACTCTGTAAAAATGGCAATGTTGTTCACTCTGAGGGGTTAAAAAGTGGTTATTCAACATGAGGCACGATCCATTTGACATTTTGAATCATTTTTGGTACAGTCCCAAAAATCCATTTTCTGATGAAAAACGATGACTCCGGACCTGTCGAACGTTCCCAAAATGGTCAATATGGATGAAATTTTAACATTTAATCTTTTGACTCCAAATGACTGTTGGATGTGAATTATGACTTTTTCAACTAAAATAAGTGTGTTTAAAGTCATTTATGTTCCTGAAATTGGTCAAAATTGAAGCTTTTGAGTAAGCAAAACTCTGTAAAAATGGCCATTTTGGTCACTCTGAGGGGTTAAAAAGTGGTTATTCAACATGAGGCACGATCCAATTGACATTTTGAATCATTTTTGGTACAGTCCCAAAAATCCATTTTCTGATGAAAAACGATGACTCCGGACCTGTCGAACGATTCCAAAATGGTCAATATGGATGAAATTTTAACATTTAATCTTTTGACTCTAAATGACTGTTGGATGTGAATTATGACTTTTTCAACTAAAATAAGTGTGTTTAAAGTCATTTATGTGCCTGAAATTGGTCAAAATTAAAGCTTTTGAATAAGCAAAAACTCTGTAAAAATGGCAATTTTGGTCACTCTGAGGGGTTAAAAAGTGGTTATTCAACATGAGGCACGATCCATTTGACATTTTGAATCATTTTTGGTACAGTCCCAAAAATCCATTTTCTGATGAAAAAGGATGACTCCGGACCTGTCGAACGTTCCCAAAATGGTCAATATGGATGAAATTTTAACATTTAATCTTTTGACTCCAAATGACTGTTGGATGGGAATTATGACTTTTTCAACTAAAATAAGTGTGTTTAAAGTCATTTATGTGCCTGAAATTGGTCAAAATTGAAGCTTTTGAGTAAGCAAAACTCTGTAAAAATGGCAATGTTGGTCACTCTGAGGGGTTAAAAAGTGGTTATTCAACATGAGGCACGATCCAATTGACATTTTGAATCATTTTTGGTACAGTCCCAAAAATCCATTTTCTGATGAAAAACGATGACTCCGGACCTGTCGAACGTTCCCAAAATGGTCAATATGGATGAAATTTTAACATTTAATCTTTTGACTCTAAATGACTGTTGGATGTGAATTATGACTTTTTCAACTAAAATAAGTGTGTTTAAAGTCATTTATGTGCCTGAAATTGGTCAAAATTAAAGCTTTTGAATAAGCAAAAACTCTGTAAAAATGGCAATTTTGGTCACTCTGAGGGGTTAAAAAGTGGTTATTCAACATGAGGCACGATCCAATTGACATTTTGAATCATTTTTGGTACAGTCCCAAAAATCAATTTTCTGATGAAAAACGATGACTCCGGACCTGTCGAACGATTCCAAAATGGTCAATATGGATGAAATTTTAACATTTAATCTTTTGACTCTAAATGACTGTTGGATGTGAATTATGACTTTTTCAACTAAAATAAGTGTGTTTAAAGTCATTTATGAGCCTGAAATTGGTCAAAATTAAAGCTTTTGAATAAGCAAAAACTCTGTAAAAATGGCAATTTTGGTCACTCTGAGGGGTTAAAAAGTGGTTATTCAACATTTTGACACCAGACCTGTCGAACTTTCCCAAAATGGTCAATATGGATGACATTTTAACATTAAACTTTTGACTCCAAATGACTGTTGGATGGGAAATATGACTTTTTCAACTAAAATAAGTGTGTTTAAAGTCATTTATGTGCCTGAAATTGGTCAAAATTGAAGCTTTTGAGTAAGCGAAACTCTGTAAAAATGGCAACGTTGGTCACTCTGAGGGGTTAAAAAGTGGTTATTCAACATGAGGCACGATCCATTTGACATTTTGAATCATTTTTGGTACAGTCCCAAAAATCAATTTTCTGATGAAAAACGATGACTCCGGACCTGTCGAACGTTTCCAAAATGGTCAATATGGATGAAATTTTAACATTTATTCTTTCGACTCTAAATGACTGTTGGATGTGAATTATGACTTTTTCAACTAAAATAAGTGTGTTTAAAGTCATTTATGTGCCTGAAATTGGTCAAAATTGAAGCTTTTGAGTAAGCAAAACTCTGTAAAAATGGCCATTTTGGTCACTCTGAGGGGTTAAAAAGTGGTTATTCAACATGAGGCACGATCCAATTGACATTTTGAATCATTTTTGGTACAGTCCCAAAAATCCATTTTCTGATGAAAAACGATGACTCCGGACCTGTCGAACGTTTCCAAAATGGTCAATATGGATGAAATTTTAACATTTAATCTTTTGACTCCAAATGACTGTTGGATGTGAATTATGACCCTTTCGACTAAAATAAGTGTGTTTAAAGTCATTTCTGTGCCTGAAATTGGTCAAAATTGAAGCTTTTGAGTAAGCGAAACTCTGTAAAAATGGCAATGTTGGTCACTCTGAGGGGTTAAAAAGTGGTTATTCAACATGAGGCATGATCCATTTGACATTTTGAATCATTTTTGGTACAGTCCCAAAAATCCATTTTCTGATGAAAAACGATGACTCCGGACCTGTCGAACATTCCCAAAATGGTCAATATGGATGAAATTTTAACATTTAATCTTTTGACTCTAAATGACTGTTGGATGTGAATTGTGACTTTTTCAACTAAAATAAGTGTGTTTAAAGTCATTTATGTGCCTGAAATTGGTCAAAATTAAGCTTTTGAATAAGCAAAAACTCTGTAAAAATGGCAATTTTGGTCACTCTGAGGGGTTAAAAAGTGGTTATTCAACATGAGGCACGATCCAATTGACATTTTGAATCATTTTTGGTACAGTCCCAAAAATCCATTTTCTGATGAAAAACGATGACTCCGGACCTGTCGAACGTTCCCAAAATGGTCAATATGGATGAAATTTTAACATTTAATCTTTTGACTCCAAATGACTGTTGGATGGGAATTATGACTTTTTCAACTAAAATAAGTGTGTTTAAAGTCATTTATGTGCCTGAAATTGGTCAAAATTGAAGCTTTTGAGTAAGCAAAACTCTGTAAAAATGGCAATGTTGGTCACTCTGAGGGGTTAAAAAGTGGTTATTCAACATGAGGCACGATCCATTTGACATTTTGAATCATTTTTGGTACAGTCCCAAAATCTATTTTCTGATGAAAAACGATGACTCCGGACCTGTCGAACGTTTCCAAAATGGTCAATATGGATGAAATTTTAACATTTAATCTTTTGACTCTAAATGACTGTTGGATGTGAATTATGACTTTTTCAACTAAAATAAGTGTGTTTAAAGTCATTTATGTGCCTGAAATTGGTCAAAATTGAAGCTTTTGAGTAAGCAAAACTCTGTAAAAATGGCCATTTTGGTCACTCTGAGGGGTTAAAAAGTGGTTATTCAACATGAGGCACGATCCATTTGACATTTTGAATCATTTTTGGTACAGTCCCAAAAATCCATTTTCTGATGAAAAACGATGACTCCGGACCTGTCGAACGTTCCCAAAATGGTCAATATGGATGAAATTTTAACATTTAATCTTTTGACTCCAAATGACTGTTGGATGGGAATTATGACTTTTTCAACTAAAATAAGTGTGTTTAAAGTGATTTATGTGCCTGAAATTGGTCAAAATTGAAGCTTTTGAGTAAGCAAAACTCTGTAAAAATGGCCATTTTGGTCACTCTGAGGGGTTAAAAAGTGGTTATTCAACATGAGGCACGATCCAATTGACATTTTGAATCATTTTTGGTACAGTCCCAAAAATCCATTTTCTGATGAAAAACGATGACTCCGGACCTGTCGAACGTTCCCAAAATGGACAATATGGATGAAATTTTGACATTTAATCTTTTGACTCCAAATGACTGTTGGATGTGAATTATGACCTTTTCGACTAAAATAAGTGTGTTTAAAGTCATTTCTGTGCCTGAAATTGGTCAAAATTGAAGCTTTTGAGTAAGCGAAACTCTGTAAAAATGGCAATGTTGGTCACTCTGAGGGGTTAAAAAGTGGTTATTCAACATGAGGCACGATCCATTTGACATTTTGAATCATTTTTGGTACAGTCCCAAAAATCCATTTTCTGATGAAAAACGATGACTCCGGACCTGTCGAACGTTTCCAAAATGGTCAATATGGATGAAATTGTAACATTTAATCTTTTGACTCTAAATGACTGTTGGATGTGAATTATGACTTTTTCAACTAAATCAAGTGTGTTTAAAGTCATTTATGTGCCTGAAATTGGTCAAAATTGAAGCTTTTGAGTAAGCAAAACTCTGTAAAAATGGCCATTTTGGTCACTCTGAGGGGTTAAAAAGTGGTTATTCAACATGAGGCACGATCCAATTGACATTTTGAATCATTTTTGGTACAGTCCCAAAAATCCATTTTCTTATGAAAAACGATGACTCCGGACCTGTCGAACGTTCCCAAAATGGTCAATATGGATGAAATTTTAACATTTAATCTTTTGACTCTAAATGACTGTTGGATGTGAATTATGACTTTTTCAACTAAAATAAGTGTGTTTAAAGTCATTTATGTGCCTGAAATTGGTCAAAATTAAAGCTTTTGAATAAGCAAAAACTCTGTAAAAATGGCAATTTTGGTCACTCTGAGGGGTTAAAAAGTGGTTATTCAACATGAGGCACGATCCATTTGACATTTTGAATCATTTTTGGTACAGTCCCAAAAATCCATTTTCTTATGAAAAACGATGACTCCGGACCTGTCGAACGTTCCCAAAATGGTCAATATGGATGAAATTTTAACATTTAATCTTTTGACTCCAAATGACTGTTGGATGGGAATTATGACTTTTTCAACTAAAATAAGTGTGTTTAAAGTCATTTATGTGCCTGAAATTGGTCAAAATTGAAGCTTTTGAGTAAGCAAAACTCTGTAAAAATGGCAATGTTGGTCACTCTGAGGGGTTAAAAAGTGGTTATTCAACATGAGGCACGATCCATTTGACATTTTGAATCATTTTTGGTACAGTCCCAAAAATCCATTTTCTGATGAAAAACGATGACTCCGGACCTGTCGAACGTTCCCAAAATGGTCAATATGGATGAAATTTTAACATTTAATCTTTTGACTCCAAATGACTGTTGGATGTGAATTATGACCCTTTCGACTAAAATAAGTGTGTTTAAAGTCATTTCTGTGCCTGAAATTGGTCAAAATTGAAGCTTTTGAGTAAGCGAAACTCTGTAAAAATGGCAATGTTGGTCACTCTGAGGGGTTAAAAAGTGGTTATTCAACATGAGGCACGATCCATTTGACATTTTGAATCATTTTTGTTACAGTCCCAAAAATCCATTTTCTGATGAAAAACGATGACTCCGGACCTGTCGAACGTTCCCAAAATGGTCAATATGGATGAAATTTTAACATTTAATCTTTTGACTCCAAATGACTGTTGGATGTGAATTATGACTTTTTCAACTAAAATAAGTGTGTTTAAAGTCATTTATGTGCCTGAAATTGGTCAAAATTGAAGCTTTTGAGTAAGCAAAACTCTGTAAAAATGGCCATTTTGGTCACTCTGAGGGGTTAAAAAGTGGTTATTCAACATGAGGCACGATCCAATTGACATTTTGAATCATTTTTGGTACAGTCCCAAAAATCCATTTTCTGATGAAAAACGATGACTCCGGACCTGTCGAACGATTCCAAAATGGTCAATATGGATGAAATTTTAACATTTAATCTTTTGACTCTAAATGACTGTTGGATGTGAATTATGACTTTTTCAACTAAAATAAGTGTGTTTAAAGTCATTTATGTGCCTGAAATTGGTCAAAATTAAAGCTTTTGAATAAGCAAAAACTCTGTAAAAATGGCAATTTTGGTCACTCTGAGGGGTTAAAAAGTGGTTATTCAACATGAGGCACGATCCATTTGACATTTTGAATCATTTTTGGTACAGTCCCAAAAATCCATTTTCTGATGAAAAACGATGACTCCGGACCTGTCGAACGTTCCCAAAATGGTCAATATGGATGAAATTTTAACATTTAATCTTTTGACTCCAAATGACTGTTGGATGGGAATTATGACTTTTTCAACTAAAATAAGTGTGTTTAAAGTCATTTATGTGCCTGAAATTGGTCAAAATTGAAGCTTTTGAGTAAGCAAAACTCTGTAAAAATGGCAATGTTGGTCACTCTGAGGGGTTAAAAAGTGGTTATTCAACATGAGGCACGATCCATTTGACATTTTGAATCATTTTTGGTACAGTCCCAAAAATCTATTTTCTGATGAAAAACGATGACTCCGGACCTGTCGAACGTTTCCAAAATGGTCAATATGGATGAAATTTTAACATTTAATCTTTTGACTCTAAATGACTGTTGGATGTGAATTATGACTTTTTCAACTAAAATAAGTGTGTTTAAAGTCATTTATGTGCCTGAAATTGGTCAAAATTGAAGCTTTTGAGTAAGCAAAACTCTGTAAAAATGGCCATTTTG